>NW_023330543.1:84385-114919 GCF_011100685.1 Canis lupus familiaris
GTGTCGGTATATTTGGACCCATGCTGGAGCTTGTAAATAAACCCTCGTGTGTTTTGCATCGGTGTCGGCTCCTTGGTGGTTTCTCGGATTTGCAATCTTGGGCACAAGACCAGGGCCTGCTGTCCTGACCTCCCTTCCACACTGACCCGCCCCACAGGCCCTCTGTGCCCGAGGCACACAGGCACGGGGATGCGGGGAGGGGAGGAAGTGCCCTGGAACCTGGCCAGCCCAGGCCCCCAGGACAGAGGGAGCACAGACCTCCTAGGTCGCTTTGCACAGACCCTGGTGACCTGAGGCTCCCTGACTGTCACTCTGTCCCAGCCCTCCTGGCCCGCGGGGCACAGGCTGGGACCCAGTAAAGTCCGTGGGGTCCTGACCCTGGTGTCTGGCCGCCCCTGGAAGGCACGTGGGGACGTCAGCTGTGTGTGTGCCTGGCGGCGCCCCTGCAGGGGCTGGTTGGGGCCTGGGTGGTGCCCCCTCCTCCTCTCTAGGGGTCTCTCCACGCCCCATGCACAGAGTTCCTGGAGACACAGAAATGGGCTGGCTGTGCATTTTCGCACCACACACTTTCTTGACTTTCTACAGCAAACGGCTCAGAGCCGAGAGTGCGTGCCTTCCCCTGGGAGGGAGACCTTTCTGTCCTTTAGGGGAGGGCAAGGATCACAGGGGGGGGGGGGGGGGGCTGGAGTCCCCCACCTGGGAGCATGTGTGGACTCCGTGTGGGGGCGTGTGTCCTGAGGTTTCAGCCTGAGAGACGGTTCTGAGGACAGCAGAGCTGACCTGGACCTGCAGCTCATGGGCTCCTGTGTTGGGTCCCCGCAGGGCAGCCGGACCCCGGCCTCGGGCTCCCTGGGGCCCCAGCACCTGAGAGACTTCCTCCTGCTGTGGGTGTTGGTGGGGCCCACCGCCTACCCCCTCTCTCCCCACCCTAGGTCCCTCCCCAGGGCTGCCCTCGGTCAGCGACCCGCATCTGTGGGGCAACCCAGGGCCCAGGAGGCCACATGCAGCTGTGAGAGGGCTCGCTCAGCCCGGGGCCAGAATCCAGGCCTGGCCAGGGCCATGGGGGTGGATCCCATTAGTCTTTGTGTTGGGTCGTGGGGGGGGGCTCAAAATCACCCCAGCCCCACAGAGCCCGGGGGCCAGGCCAGCCCAGGTCCCTCTGGTTTAGGGGCTGGTGTCTGTGTAGGGGTGTGCTGCCCTCCAGGAGGGACAGTGGGAGGAGGCAGGGCACAGTGCATACCATGCTCCACCTACCTGCATCCACCCTGTCGGGGTCTCACCGGCCTTCCCTCTTCCCTGCAACCCCTGTGTACTCTATGGGTACACCAGGGCTTCTGATGGGCAGCAGGCTGTCCAGAGAACCCCGGGGAGGCTGAGCATGTCCCACAGGGGACTGCTGCCCCAGGTCCTTGCTGGGGGCTGATGTGTGGGGGCAGAGGTATGATGGTGGTGGAGTGTGGGGGGATGGGTTTAGGGGTGGTGATGTGTGTTTATAGTGTGGGTGGGGAATGTGTGGGGGTGTCAGGGGGATGGTGTAGGGGGGATGGTATGGGGGCGATCCAATGGGGGATGATGATGTAGGTGGATGGTGTGGAGGTGGGTAATGAGAGGGATAGCCTCCACAGAAGAGCCCCCAAGCCCCCGGGTCTCTGCCGCTTCTCTCAGAACCCTGCGTTTACTCTGCCTGCGTCCGAGTTTCTTTGGTTTGGTTTTTTTATCTCAGACTGTTGTGCCCAAGATTGCAAATCCGAGAAACCACCGAGAAGCCGACACCAATGCAAACGCACGAGGGTTTTTTTTCAAGCTCGAGCTTGCGTCCAAGTACAGCCGACACAGCGGAGCAGGGACTTGGACCCCGAGGTGGGTTTTAGCTTAGTTTTAAGGGCTGGTCTCAGGGACCTCCAGAAGGGCTGGAGCAATTCCTCAAGTTCTGTTTACATTTTGATTTGGGGCCTTCAAGGGCATTGAGCTCTGTTCTCCTTCTAATAGGGGCTTCCCACCCTAGGCCTGGGCTCAGTTCTTATGCTAATGTGGGGCTTTCAAAGACATTAAGCTGTAAACTTTTGTTTTTTCCTGTAACAGAAGTAATGGAAATTTCAGCTCTTCTTTGCAGGGGCATGGGATGGCTGGACGTGTGCTAACACTGGACTAAAAGCGGAATGGGGATCCCTGGGTGGCCCAGCGGTTTAGCACCTGCCTTTGGCCCAGGGTCTGATCCTGGAGATCCAGGATCGAGTCCCACGTCGGGCTCCTGGTGCATGGAGCCTGCTTCTCCCTCTGCCTGTGTCTCTGCCTCTCTCTCTCTCTCTCTCTGTGTGACTATCATAAATAAATAAAAATTTAAAAATTTTAAAAAAAAAGTGGAATGGCCTTAATTTTCTCGACTTCCACGCGTCCCGTCTTCCTATCTAGCTCCTTTCCCCTTCCCTGGAGCTCCTAAGAGAGCAATTGCAAATGACCTCTGGTGGCAGCCTGTGTTGGGGGACAGGTCCAGGGATTTGGGATCAGGAAGACCTGGAGCACAGGCGTCTGGGCTGTGAAGCCGGATTCGATGCTGCAGACTCTTATTCCCTAAGGCTTTTTTGACAACTGACTTTGTACATAGAAAAGCTCTCCTTTGTCTTTAAAAGATGAAGAGCAAGTCAAAGCGGTTTTTCTCTGCCCATCTGATTGCTCAGATTCCAATCTGAGACATATTTCCTGTTAATAAGTATAATTTACTATCCGTAGTACTATGGTTAAATATTCTGACACAAGTAATTCAGAGGGATGAGGGTTTCTCATCTCTTCACAGCTCAGTCACTCATCAGGAAAAGCATCTTTATGGATTTGGAAAGAACCAAGAGACATTATTACCAATGGTCATATTATTATGTTAAGGATTCTTCCTTGAGATCCCAGGAAGGCAATTTTTTCTTGGGCTTGCGGAGGCCTCTTGGAGTGAGGTTAAAATCAGAAATTGTGAGTTTGGGTTTCAGATAATGAACTGGTTAGCTACGTAAACACGGACAGGCACTTAGGTTCTTTTTGAATTTCAATTCCCTTAAAAGCTATAAAATAATTTCTAAACACCTCATTAGACTGTTGTAGGATTTCTTTATTGCTAATACAAGTTAACATTCATATGGCACATATTATGTGCCAAGAATTGTGTCATGCTTCACATAAAAGAACTCATGGGATCCTCCAACAACCCTATGGGCAGATAATGTTATCTTGATGGGCCAACTAAAGGATAGATAGGAAGAAAACATCTTGTCCAAGGTCGTTTGACCTAGCTAGTTAAGTGGATTCGAACTCAGGAAGCCTGGCTCCAGGCTGTTATGGCCACCAGAAAATATTTATTAAGTACTTACTAACATCCTAGATATTGTACAAATAAAGTCAACTCTTTACTCATTAGAGCTCTATGGCACAGGCATTATTACTGTCACAGTTTTGCAGAGAAAGAAGTAGGTTCAGAGCCTAAGCTCAAGGGACTTACCCAGAGCCCTACAATTCAGAGGCAGAAACCTTCCTTTTCCTCATAATATTCTCCTTCCACCACTTACCTTCTCCTTTCTCTAAGTCTTAATATAAATGTTGCTTCTTCTGGTCATCTTCTCTGAGGCCCCAGTTAGACTAAGCCTTCTTATACATGTACTTGTAGTAAGCTGTATATTTACCTTTATATTGGCTACTATAATCTTGTTTAGTTGTCTTTCTGTCACTTTTTGGTTAGTATCCGTCTCTCCCACCAGCATGGCCTGGAGGGAGCTAGGGACTGCATCTATGTCTGGTTAACTTGGTATTCCTAGCACCTTGCACATAGTAGCTATGCACCAAATACTTAATAAATTAATGGATCCCTAACCTTCTTGAGTTGATGTTGATAAACATTAGAACATGAAATGGACAAAGATAAGAATGAAATTGCTGAATGAAATGATAAAAAGCAATTTTATCCATTCACTCATTCAGTATTTTATCAGGTGCCTACTGTGTGCCATATCTGAGTGAAGGAAAACGATACGTGATTCCATTAGGGTATTATAATAGCAACTTAAAAGTTGGCCTTTAAGGCATTTGCTATAGTTGAAAGCTCTAACGAAAAGGCTCAGTGATTAGGAAGGAACTCAATAAAATCAAAATAAAGTATTATCTGGACAGTAATTTCCCAGTAAATTTGGTTTAATAAAAATTTCACATGAATCATTTCTTAACTGACACTGAAGCACTGTGAACTCTTTGGAAGACAAATGTCCAGGAAATAAATGTCATGCATTGCTAATTTTAAATGCACTTGCAATATGGTGTCTACTATAAAAGAAGTATTTTTATCTGATTTTTGCTATTTAATATCCTTTCCTGCTTTTCAGATTGAGGAGGTGTTCATAAGTGTTTTTCTTTCCTTCTGATATAAAATTCTTACTTTGTTCCCATCGAAGGAACTCTTTAAGAATAAGGCAAAAATTAAACTATTCTTAAAATGTCTTCATACTTGGAGCCTGATTCATTTAAGTCAATTTTCAAAATAAATCTTACTGATTAGAAAAAAAAACAAAGATTTATAGGGAAATTGAGAAGATAGTACAGAGAATTCTCATGGGCTTGCACTCAATTTCTCCAATTATCAATATCTTATATTAGTACAGTACAATATTAGCTAATGAATCAATATTAAAATAGTCGCATTAACCAAAGACCATACTTTATTCAGATGTCCCTAGTTTTTGCTAAGTTACCATCCTTCACATCACATTACACTTGTCCTCATGTTTTCTTAGGCTCCTCTGGATTGTGACAATTTTTCAGCCTTTCCTTGTTGTTGTTGAACTGGAACACTTTGAGAAGTAGAGTATTTTGTAAAATTTCCCTCAGGTGGGACATGTCTGTTGTTTATCTCATGATTGAACTGCGATTGTGGATTATATACAGAGATATACTGCCATTTTTATTATATCATATAAAGGATAGATACTATCAACATGATATTTCAGTCTTGGTATCGATCTGATCATCTTGCTGAGATAGTGTTTGTCAGCTTTCTCCATAGTAAAGTGATTCTTTATTATTATTATATTATCATTATTATTATAACTTTTTCATAATATATTTTGTAGAAGGAAGTTACTATGTGTATTCCACACATAAGAGTGGGAAGGTATGCTCATGAACTTGAGGGTGGAATGTCTTCACAAATTGTTTGAAATTCTTCTACATGGGAGATTTCTCTTTCTTCTGTGTTTGTTTGTTTGTTTTTCAAAGATGTTATTTATTTATTTGAGAGAGAGAGGAGAGAAAAAGCATGAGTGAGAGGGGCAGAGGGAGAGGGAGAAGCAGGTTCCCTGCTGAACAGGGAGCCTGCCTTGGGACCTGGATCATGATCTGAGCCTAAGGCAGAAGCTTAACTGACTGAGCCACCCAGGTGCCCCTCTTTCTTTCTTTTACAATTTTTAATATTAGTATAGATTCATGGATATTTATTTTACGCTTTGGGTTATAATCCAACACTACTTATTTTGTTGCTTATATTGTCTCTGCTCTGGCCACAGGAGCTCTTTCAGTTGACACCTGTGTCCTTTTAACATATTTCCATCAGTATGGAGTCTTTTGTCCATAAATTTTTGAAAGACAAAGTTTATGTAAATCTCATTTTTGATTGGCACTTTGTTTCTGTTTGCCTCCTTCCCTCTCTCTTCGCTGTTTCATTTCTTTATTTATTATGATCTGAAAATAGGAAAGGACATAGGATTTCAAATTTTGCTATTTTAAGGTAAATCAATTCTCCTTGGTGCCTAGCCAGTGGTTCTCAAATGTTAGTGTGCAAAAGAATAACCTGGAGAGCTTGTTAATATGGCCAGCCAACATTTTAATTTTTTTTTAGGTTAAAGGAAGGGGCAGGTTAGGATTCTACATGTTAACCGGTTCCCTCAGAAAATAATAATGGAGTTCTTTGAGGGCTTTGCTTTGAAAAGCAGCGAGCATGAGGGTAGATGGCTGTTCTGATACACATATTTATTATTTCTAGTGGCTTGGACCCATATACCCACCGCCTGTGATAAAAAGGGGTATAGATTTGGGGATTTTCTATCGCCATAGGAGAGAACCCTAAAATACTCAGGATCTATGCTCAGAGTTCGTTTTATATTTTAGCATTTGAGTATATATAAGATCCCCCATCTTTTTGTGCTCAGTATAGAGTGTTTAGGACCCCACAGCAGCATTTTAGGTCTGAGAGGGAACTGAGGGATCATCAGCTCTGGTCCTCTCTTCTGAGGCACAGGAAAGAAACAGAGTTCTGGAGGATTGGATTGTCCAAGTTCACATGCTTATTGGTGGTGGAGCTAGGTCTGAACAAGGTCTTTCTAGAGATTGTTGCTTCAAGACAGACACCATTGAACATAACTAGTTTAGATAGGCTTTTGTGAAATAGACAATTTTGGGTTACTCTTTCTGCTTTTATACTTTCATATAAAGGTACGACTGCATCTAGGTTTCAGGATTACCCCTTCTGTTAGTTATAAGAGTAGATGATGTAAATATCAGTGTTTGCCATTTGAAATTCTCTGTTTAACTATTTTTAAATTGAGTTTTAAAAATATTAAAACTGGCACTTAGTTCTCAGCTTGGACAAACTCAATCTGAGTAAGGTTGGCTTCTATGACAATATAGGCAATTAGATATAGAAGCATGAAGACTTGGAAAGTGAAAGGGTAGGCAAGGTCTCACAGCTAAGGTTTTTTTCGGGGAATACCTTTGTTTAATTAATTCATCAGGCAGTATTCTGATGACACACATGGAGACATAATTCGAATCCCTTTTAGGGTGCTTCATGAAATGTAACTAGCTGGCAGAAGAAAGACTACTTTGGTTGAATGTTTTATTGAGCTAAAGTGACACTAATTCTAGATGAGCCTGAAGCTGTGATGTTAGCGTTTTGTGGTCGTTTAAAGAACTCTGGACCAGAATCGAGTCTTGGCTTTGCCCCTTGCCACCCGTGTGACCCTGAGCAGTGTGCATTACTTCTCTTGTCTTCTCAGTTGCCTTATCTGTTAGTTGGGGGATCGGTTTCTATACCGTTCATTAACTCTTTGTTTTTAATGACAATCATGGATTTGTCATTATTGGACCATCACTAATAAATATCACAAAAAGTGAATTCATTTCTCTTTCTCCCTCTCCCTCGTTTTTTGCATTTTTCCATTCTGGAACTTTGATTTGCTTTTCAGAATACTTATTTATTTGAACTGGGAAAGAGTTTCAGTCATTTTCCATTCACATTCGTAACTTTTTTATGATCTACTGAAGGCCATTTCATAAATGAATTGCTGAGGATGGCTGAGCCGTCCAGTACCTTTTTTTAATTTAAATTTAAATTTAAAAAAAATTTTATTTAAATTCAATTTGTCAACATGTAGTATAATACCCAGTGCTCATCACATCACATGCCCTCCTTAATGCCCGTCCCCCAGTTACACTATCCTCCCACCCACCTCCCCTTCTGCAATCCTTTGTTTCCCCAAGTTAGGAGTCTCTCATAGTTTATCTTCTGTGAGACCCAGGAAATTTAACAAAAATCCCCTACCCCTGGACAAGCAGAGCAGGACTGATTCCATTTTGTGTTACACCTGCCACCTCCTGTATGACCCCCACATAACCTGCTTATTGCTTAAGGCGCTGCCCCACACTAGTCGGGCCGCTGGGCACACCCTAATCGGAAATCGGCTCAGAACAATGTAATCCTGCTTTGTGCCCACCAAAACTGTGCGCCAATTCTGACCAAAGTAATAGGCCAGCTCAAATGGATACTATAGGGTAAGATGTAATTCAATCGGCCACTTGCGTGTGGACCGACATGACTGTGCACCTTTCTGTGTATCCCATGGGCCACTGGCCCCTATAAAGCTGCCACGCCCCTTAGTCTCAGGGTCCAAGTCCTTGCTCTGCTGTGTCGGGTACACTTGGACCCAAGCTCGAGCTTGTAAATAAACCCTCGTGTGTTTGTATCAGTGTCGGCTCCTCGGTGGTTTCTCGGATTCGCAATCTTGGGGACAACACTGCCTCTCTCAATTTTCTCCACTCAGTTTCCCTCCTCTCCCTTATGATCCTCTTCACTCTTTCTTACATTCGACATAAGAGTGAAACCGCATAATTCTTTCTCCATGTGGCTTATTTTATTCAGCATAATACCCTCCAGTTCCATGTCCATGAAAATGGTAGGTATTCATCCTTGCAGATGGCTAAATAATAATACATTGTATATATAGACCACATCTTTATCCATTCATCTGTTGAAGGACATCAAGGCTCCTTCCACAGTT
Organism: Canis lupus familiaris; assembly: GCF_011100685.1. Lineage (NCBI taxonomy): Eukaryota > Metazoa > Chordata > Mammalia > Carnivora > Canidae > Canis > Canis lupus. The sequence continues at coordinate 92,689 of NW_023330543.1, forward strand.
TTGCTATTAACATTGCCGGTGTGAACATTGTGGTGCAAGTGTCCAGTCATTTCACTACATCTGTGTCTTTGGGGTAAATACCCAGTAGTGCAATTGATGGGTTGTAGTATAGCTCCATTTCCAGCTTTTTGAGGAACCTCCACACTGTTTTCCAGAGTGGCTGCACCTGTTCACATTCCCACCAACAATGCAAGAGTGTTCCACTTTCTCCACATCCTCTCCAACATTTGTCGTTTCCTGTCTTGTTAATTTCCCCCATTTTCACTGGTGTGAGGTGGTATCTCATTGTGGTTTTGATTTCTGTCTCCCTGATGAAAAGTCACGTGGAGCATTTTTTCATGTGCTTGCTCACTCTGTGTAGGTATTCTTTGGAGAAAAGCGGGTACCTTTAAGTTGGAGAAGAGATGGCATCTCAAGGGGTGTTATTTCCTGTCATGGCCACATACCAGAAGGCTCTTGAGTATATGTGTGTGCGTTTGCCTGTGCCTGTGAGGAGAGGTCGTTGGATAGAATTTGAAAGCAGATCCTCTCCATATTTATAGGTCTATATCTATTTCTCTCTCTTTCTGCACACACCTATTTCTAACCATTTTGTCTCTATCTCTATAGGGAGATCTATATATGGACGTATAGAGATTAGATATAGAAATGTTTATTTTGCATATTTAAATATAAATATATAGTTCTGTTTATAGATAATAATTATTATATTATGAGTAATACATTTAATAATAAATATATTAAGTGGAAACATAGATTTATGTTTATATGTTTGTTTATATAAACATCTATTTATGTTCCTGGGATTGATCTATCCGTAGATCTATCACTCTATCATCTACCTAGCTAGCTAGCTATATATCCCAGGAAGAGAAAAACCCAGATCGAACAGATGGGAATGTCCCCCTCCAGAATGTGTCATACAAGAAGATAGGCAAAAATCTTCTGTACTTTCCTGATGTGCTGATGCAATTAACTCAGAGATGTACCTGTGATGTACTGTGGGCCAGGAGCCAGTGGTCAAGAGAGAATCCTTGAGACATTTTTCATGCAAAAAGGTGCTTTTATTAAAGTATGGGGACAGGACCCCTGGGTCTGAAAAGCTTCACCAGGATTATGAGGAGCCTTGGTTATAAACTTTTAAGTTGCTGTGTGGGGTGGGGACTCTAGAGATAAAAGAAGTTTCCAAAAGGATTTTCACACATGAAAGATTTACAGGATCCTGGAGGTCTGGCTATCAGCAAACAAATGTTGCTTTTGGCCTCTAGCAAAGCATTAACATTCAGGCAGCTGTGAATTCTTGGAAGAATGTCCCACTCTGTCGGTTTCAAGTATTTGTTTATGGACTGCAAGTTTGTTAGGAAATGTAATTGTAGGGATGCCTGGGTGGCTCAGTGGTTGATCCTGGGTCCTAGGATGGGTCCCACTTTGGGCTTCCCACAGGGAGCCTGCTTCTCCCTTTGTCTCTGTCTCTGCCTCTCTCTCTTTCTCTCTCTCTCTCTCTCTCTCTCTCTCTCTCTGTGTCTCTCATGAGTAAATAAACAAAATCTTTTTTTAAAAAAGCAGATGTAATTTTAAACTATATTTCTTTGGCCTTAATACCCCCTATCACCTGGGTCTTCTATCCCTCCCTGCATCTCTTGGTTCGTTGGCCTTTGGTGGTGAAGAATCCAAAGGATATGAGGCAGGAGGAGAGTGAGATGGGATTAAGCCAATGAAGTAATTTCCCAGGGAGCTTGGGTAAGAGAAGTGCAGCAGGCTGAATGAAGTGAGAAAGTCAGGTTCTTGTCTCACGGAGTCGAAGAATGAATCTGGTGGACAAAGAGTGAGTAAAGTGACGGGAGTTTATTAAGCAAGGATACTGAGAAAGCTCTCAGGAGTGGGAGGGGCCCAGGCTGGGTTGCCCACATGGGCCTCCACTGACAGTTTTTCATTTAGAACTGATCAGGGAGCTTGTGGCCTTCTCATTCTTGGGATGTCTTGGTTTGAGTAAGGACTAGTGATAACATCTTTAATGGTTTACTTCTTTTTAGAGTCTGGTTATCCTTTGTTGGGCACAGAGGACTGTCATAAAAAAGACCCTCTCTACCCATACCTAAGGCAGGGTGGTCTCGTTTGTTCCTTTATTTCTGGTTTCCTTACATCTCAGCATCCTTAGGATCTTTGTGAGCCTGAATCTGTAGCCCCCTACCTATTTCTCCCTACCTAGACTCTCCTGTCCCTCAGTCAAGAACAGGAGAGATGTGGCTCTGAGAAAAGGTGCACTAAGAAACATTGTCACAGTTTCAATATTCCCTCCCTACGATTTGTGAGACCCAACTACTTCCAAACTCCTTTTTCCTCCTTTTTGTTTTGGATGGCAATGCTGCTCTGTGACTGACCTACACAACCAATGGCTCAGTAACAGTTCAACTCTGTGAAGAGAACCCAAGGGTCTGCTGGGGAAGCATGAAGGAGAACTGTGGACTTGCTTGTTTTGCCCTCAGAAATCAGCATTAAGGCTCCTGATATGAAGTTCAAAAGCCTGCAGGTAGTACTCTGAGACATAGATCGAAACCCAGTGGGGACGGAGCCTGTCTCTGTACCTGCCATATAGAAGGCCAAATAGACTTCTTTTTGGAATGGATGGCTGTTGAATAAATAGGAGAATCTGTGTATGCTGGGTCTGTTTCAGGTCACTGATTCATACTTAGGGAAAGACATTAATCCAGGGACTGGTTCTCTGAACAAGTCCTGGGAAAATGTATCCTAAGTTATTTGAAAAGGAGTAGTAAGATAGATAAGGAGTTCAGAATTGAGAAAAATATTAAAATCATCTGAGGAAAGTAGAGGTGTTCGTCACACAAGTGGCTTTCTTGCAATTTACTCTCTTATAGCTTGTATATTCTGAACAGAAAAAAAGAAAGGGAAGGAACCGCATGTGCTTGAGGTCATCAATTTCATCTATAAAAAGGAAATAATACCGCCTGTCCCATGACACTGTTGTGAGGACTAGAAGTGATGGTTGTTGATGTAGAGACTTGCTAGGTCCAGTCACCATAAAATGTAAAAACAACACACTTTATTAATATAGCTACCAATATAGCTGCAATATACTTTTTCATTTTATTTATTTATTTATTTATTTATTTATTTATTTATTTATTATTTGAGAGAGAGGGAGAGAGAGGCAGAGACACAGATAGAGGGAGAAGCAGGTTCCATGCAGGGAGCCTGACATGGGACTCCATCCTGCATCTCCAGCATCCCACACTGGGCTGAAGGTGGCGCTAAATCGCTGAGCCACTGGGGCTGCCCTACAATATACTTGTTAAAAATATATTTTATTTATTTATTCATGAGAGAGAGAGAGAGAGAGAGGCAGAGACACAGGTAGAGGGAGAGGTAGGCTCCATGCAGGGAGCCCGAAGTGGGACTCCATCCTGGGTCTCCAGGATCACGCCCTGGGCAGAAGGCAGTGCTAAACGGCTGAGCCACCCAGGCTGCCCGTTTTCAATTCTTCTTAAAACTCACAATTCGACTTCTTTCTAGCAAAGTTTTATGTGAGTTGGTGTACCTATCAATTAAAAGCTGTAGGGTATGGATCCCAGACTGCCCCTAAGGTGCATGTTCAGAGCCCTTACAATTCCTCCAAGTGCAGCCTGGAAACCACCGAGCTGGTCTGAGGCCACATCCACAGCTGTGGGAACCAAGTGCCAGAGGCAGTCACGATTTACTGGATCAGAAACCCAGTTGTCTCCTGAAGCATCTGAGTCAGGGAATTGGTTTTTCTCAGGGCAGAGTGAAAAAAACCTTACACGATCAGGATTTCTCTCATCCCGAGAAAAATGCTTAGCATTTTTTTTTTGTTTCTTTTTTTTATTTATTTTTATTTATTTATTTTTTATTGGTGTTCAATTTACTAACATACAGAATAACCCCCAGTGCCCGTCACCCATTCACTCCCACCCTCCGCCCTCCTCCCCTTCCAACACCCCTAGTTCGTTTCCCAGAGTTAGCAGTCTTTACGTTCTGTCTCCCTTTCTGATACTTCCCACACATTTCTTCCCCCTTCCCTTATATTCCCTTTCAATATTATTTATATTCCCCAAATGAATGAGAACATATAATGTTTGTCCTTCTCCGACTGGCTTACTTCACTCAGCATAATACACTCCAGTTCCATTCACGTTGAAGCAAATGGTGGGTATTTGTCATTTCTAATGGCTGAGTAATATTCCATTGTATACATAAACCACATCTTCTTTATCCATTCATCTTTCGTTGGACACTGAGGCTCCTTCCACAGTTTGGCTATCGTGGCCATTGCTGCTATAAACATCGGGGTACAGGTGTCCCGGCGTTTCACTGCATCTGTATCTTTGGGGTAAATCCCAACAGTGCAATTGCTGGGTCGTCGGGCAGGTATATTTTTAACTGTTTGAGGAACCTCCACACAGTTTTCCAGAGTGGCTGCACTAGTTCACATTCCCACCAACAGTGTATGAGGGTTCCCTTTTCTCTGCATCCTCTCCAACATTTGTTGTTTCCTGCCTTGTTAATTTTCCCCATTCTCACTGGTGTGAGGTGGTATCACATTGTGGTTTTGATTTGTATTTCCCTGATGGCAAGTGATGCAGAGAATTTTCTCATGTGCATGTTGGCCATGTCTATGTCTTCCTCTGTGAGATTTCTGTTCATGTCTTTTGCCCATTTCATGATTGGATTGTTTGTTTCTTTGGTGTTGAGTTTAATAAGTTCTTTATAGATCTTGGAAACTAGCCCTTTATCTGATATGTCATTTGCAAATGTCTTCTCCCATTCTGTAGGTTGTCTTTTAGTTTTGTTGACTGTATCCTTTGCTGTGCAAAAGCTTCTTATCTTGATGAAGTCCCAATAGTTCATATTTGCTTTTGTTTCTTTTGCCTTCGTGGATGTATCTTGCAAGAAGTTACTATGGCCGAGTTCAAAAAGGGTGTTGCCTGTGTTCTTCTCTAGGATTTTGATGGAATCTTGTCTCACATTTAGATCTTTCATCCATTTTGAGTTTATCTTTGTGTATGGTGAAAGAGAGTGGTCTAGTTTCATTCTTCTGCATGTGGATGTCCAATTTTCCCAGCACCATTTATTGAAGAGACTGTCTTTCTTCCAATGGATAGTCTTTCCTCCTTTATCGAATATTAGTTGACCATAAAGTTCAGGGTCCACTTCTGGATTCTCTATTCTGTTCTACTGATCTATGTGTCTGTTTTTGTGCCAGTACCACACTGTCTTGATGACCACAGCTTTGTAGTACAACCTGAAATCTGGCATTGTGATGCCCCCAGATATGGTTTTCTTTTTTAAAATTCCCCTGGCTATTCGGGGTCTTTTCTGATTCCACACAAATCTTAAAATAATTTGTTCTAACTCTCTGAAGAAAGTCCATGGTATTTTGATAGGGATTGCATTAAACGTGTATATTGCCCTGGGTAACATTGACATTTTCACAATATTAATTCTGCCAATCCATGAGCATGGAATATTTTTCCATCTCTTTGTGTCTTCCTCAATTTCTTTCAGAAGTGTTCTCTAGTTTTGAGGGTATAGATCCTTTACATCTTTGGTTAGGTTTATTCCTAGGTATCTTATGCTTTTGGGTGCAATTGTAAATGGGATTGACTCCTTAATTTCTCTTTCTTCAGTCTCATTGTTAGTGTAGAGAAATGCCACTGACTTCTGGGCATTGATTTTGTATCCTGCCACGCTACCGAATTGCTGTATGAGTTCTAGCAATCTTGGGGTGGAGACTTTTGGGTTTTCTATGTAGAGTATCATGTCATTGGCGAAGAGGGAGAGTTTGACTTCTTCTTTGCCAATTTGAATGGCTTTAATGTCTTTTTGTTGTCTGATTGCTGAGGCTAGGACTTCCAGTACTATGTTGAATACCAGTGGTGAGAGTGGACATCCCTGTCTTGTTCCTGATCTTAGGGGAAAGGCTCCCAGTGCTTCCCCATTGAGAATGATATTTGCTGTGGGCTTTTCATAGATGGCTTTTAAGATGTCGAGGAATGTTCCCTCTATCCCTACACTCTGAAGAGTTTTGATCAGGAATGGATGCTGTATTTTGTCAAATGCTTTCTCTGCATCCAATGAGAGGATCATATGGTTCTAAAATCATGAATGAGAAAGGAGAGATCACTACCAACACCAAGGAAATACAAACGATTTTAAAAACATATTATGAACAGCTATACGCCAATAAATTAGGCAATCTAGAAGAAATGGACGCATTCCTGGAAAGCCACAAACTACCAAAACTGGAACAGGAAGAAATAGAAAACCTGAACAGGCCAATAACCAGGGCTGAAATTGAAGCAGTCATCAAAAACCTCCCAAGACACAAGAGTCCAGGGCCAGATGGCTTCCCAGGGGAATTCTATCAAACGTTTAAAGAAGAAATCATACCTATTCTCCTAAAGCTGTTTGGAAAGATAGAAAGAGATGGAGTACTTCCAAATTCGTTCTATGAGGCCAGCATCACCTTAATTCCAAAACCAGACAAAGACCCCACCAAAAAGGAGAATTACAGACCAATATCCCTGATGAACATGGATGCAAAAATTCTCAACAAGATACTGGCCAATAGGATCCAACAGTACATTAAGAAAATTATTCACCGTGACCAAGTAGGATTTATCCCTGGGACACAAGGCTGGTTCAACACCCGTAAAACAATCAATGTGATTCATCATATCAGCAAGAGAAAAACCAAGAACCATATGTTTGTTTCTTTTTTCTCATGTTGTTTGGCTATTTCTCTTGTCACATTGCCCTACTTCCTTTGGTAATTAGTTTTAGAAAGAAATCACTCACATAATGAAAATGATCTAGAAACTCAGGTTAAAAAATTTTTCTAGCCAGTGTGGATATGTGTGATTCACAGTTGCTTTAAGCCTACAGAAATTTGTTTGCACAAATCAATAACAACTTTTAATAAACAGACTTTACTGTTCACTGCTAAAAATATTCCTGTCAGAAGGGCAAGACAGTCGAAGAGTAGGGTCCCCAAGTCACCTGTCCCCACCAAATTACCTAGCTAACTTTCAAATCATCCTGAAAACTTATGAATTCGGCCTGAGATTTAAAGAGAGTTGGAACGCTACAATGAGAAGAGTTCGCATTTCTATCAAGGCGGTTCCCACCTGGGCCTCACTTGGACCTGGTGACTGTGGTTCCCACCTGGGCCTCACCCAGACCTGGTGACTCTAGTCCCCAACTGGGCCTCACCTGAGCCTAGCGACTCTGGTCCCCATCTGGGCCTCATGTGGACCTGGCTACTGTAGTCCCCACCTTGGCTTCACCGGGACCTGGTGACTGTGGTCTCCACCTTCACCTCACCTGGACCTGGTGACTCTGGTCCCCACCTGGGCCTCACCTGGACATGGTAGCTGTGGACTTCATCTGGACCTGGTGACTGTGGTCCCCACTCAGGCCTCACTGTACCTGGTGACTGGGCTCCTCAGCTACCAATGACTAACATCCAGGATGGACCCTTAGTTGCTACTGACACCAGTACCATCCCCAAGGTCTCAGTTGTTCCTGGTGACTATGGTCCTTGTCTGGGCTGACCTGACTCATCCTTGGCTCTGATCCTCTCCTGGGCCTCCCCTGCCTTGCAGGTATGGTCTCCCTTGTCGTGGGTGTGTATTGTCTATGGTCCCTTCTGGGCCTCACCTGATGGTACTGGGCCACGATATTGGCCCTTCCCAAGGCCAGTAGGTTCTCCGAGTCCTCCTGCATGGTGCTGCAATCCAAACACATCCAAGAATGACGGCACATGAAAACCTTCCGAGGACACATGCGTCCGGGTGCTCCCCGTGGGCAGGTCCCCCTCCGTCTGACTGGAGCCGGAGACAACCCCATAGCCCTGAGGGGCACAGGCTTGGCTGGAACATCACACATGGGCCCTCACTGCCTGTCTGTCACTCGCCCACCTACAGTCCACCTTCCCAGCCACTGTCCCAGGACACGCCTTCACGCTGGGATCACAGAGCGCTCCCACCCCGGTATCAGGAGCACACGGGCGGGGGACCCAGGAGGCTCTGGCGAACTGCCGATCTGATGCTCGGGGTGATGTCTCCCAGCCCAGGGGATATCGAAGGTTTCTCTTAGATTCCACAAGCACAACGACCGAGGGGAGAAAGCAACGGACTAGACTTCATCAAAATTAAAACCTGATGCCAGCAAGAGTGCGACCAAACTCCCCACCCTGAGGGCAATGATGCGTGAATAGCCTGAGGGGGGGTCTGGGGGGAGCACGAGGGACTCTGCCCGCACTCCAGTGCGTGAAGAGCAAGCCTGCTCACCGGTCAGGGGGACCCAGCAGGCCCTGACCATCCTCCCCTCACCACAGAGTGGGGCGGGGGTGGGTGTCATCCCTGTCGGGGTCCTTGCATCTAGGACGGGCTGGAAAGGTCACGTATTGTGTCTCCCTGCATAGCACAGGCCTTACAGGGGAGCGGGGGTCCCGGGGGAGCTGCCGAACTCCGACTGCAGCCTCCTTCCCTGGACAGGGCCTTAGGGGGCCGCCCTCACCCCGTGGGGCTGTGGAAGGGCTGCAGGAGCTGCTCAAGGTCATCTCATTGGGGTCGGGGTGTTTTGGACCCCAGCCCAGGAGGCCAACGCCCCCACCCAGACACACAGACCCCAGAGTGGTCCACGGGGAGCAGGCATCAGGGGCCACTCACCTGTGACCTGTCACTGTGTGAGTGCCTCCTCTTTATGCACCGTGTACTGGGGAGAGTGGGAGAGTTGGGGAACTGGGGAGAGTGGGAGTTCTGGGGTACTGGGGAGAGTTGGGGTACTGGGGAGAGTGGGAGTACTGGGGAGAGTGGGAGAGTTGGGGTACTGGGGTGAGTGTGAGTACTGGGGAGAGTGGGGATACTGGGGAGAGTGGGGGTACTGAGGAGAGTGGGAGTACTGAGCTACTGGGGAGAGCAGGAGAGTCGGGTCGCTGTGAGCCAGATCCAAAGCACGAGTGCTTCCGAAGGTCTGCAGAAGCACAGTGAGCGCCAGGCAGCGGTGGAACCCGGGGGCTGCACATTTCCGCCCACAGTGGGGTCCCGCATCATCACTGTGGGCAGGCGGGGTCCAATCAGCACTTAGCCCTTCACCCTGAAGGCCGAGGGTCCTGGGGGAGGGTCCTGTCCCCACACCAGGTGGGAAGGGGATGCAGGCACCCTCCCACATCCTCAGTTCCCATCCTTGGGCCCTGCAGGCCTCCCACCATTCTAGGCAGACTGGGGGTCACAGATGTCCCCCCGACCCCCAGAGTTCACAGCATGGGGTCACACTTAACATTTGAGGGGCTCCTGGGTGGTTCAGTCGGTTCCACGTCTACTCTTTAATTTGGCTCAGGTCAGGATCTCGAGGTTGTGGCATGGAGCCTCGCGTGGGGCTCGGGCTCCGTTGGGTGAGGAGTCCGCTCCAGGTTCCCCCTCTCCCTCTGCCCCTCCCTACCACACCCTCTCTCAAGTAAATTTTCTAAAAATTAACATGAAGACACGTGAGCATCTTTATCCCCTCTGCAGAGGTGCCTTCGTGTGTGTAACGACCGTGTAAATGCCTTTCACGGACCCACCGGGAGTCCTACCAGAAACCCCTTTTCCTTGATATTTACTGAAGTACAGTCAACACACAATGTGACAGTAGTTTCACGGCTACAACTAGTGACTTGACAATTCTGTGCCTTACTCAGCTTCCCCCACGAGAAGCGGCGTCACCATCTGTCCCCGTACAAAGTTGTCACAACAGTACTGACTATTCCCTAGGCTGTATTTTCTAAATTTCTGTGACTTATTTTATTTACGAACCAGACGTTTATAGCTGTTACTATTGTTCATCTATGTCGCCCGTGTCCTACCCACGGCCCCTCTGTCCATCAGTCAGCAGGATCCATCACATTAACCAGAGAAAGGACGTGGGGCAGCCCCGGGTGGTTCAGCGGTTTAGCGCCTGCCTTCAGCCCAGGGCGTGATCCTGGAGTCCTGGGATCGAATCCCACGTCGGGTTCCCTACATGGAGCCGCCTTCTCCCTCTGCCAGTGTCTCTGCCTTTCTCTCTCTGTGTCTCTGTGTCTCTCAAGGATATATAAATAAAATCTTAAAAAAAAGAAAAACGAGAGAAAGGACAAAAAGCATACAATCCTCTCAAGAGTTGCAGAAAAAACATTTGACAAAATACAGCATCAAAAGCATAGTGGGTTTTGAGGAAATGTCTATCAACAGAATAAAGGCCGCTAGGAAGCTGACATCATCTTCAAGGGTGAAAACCTGAAATCATCTCCCCTAAGAGTAGGAACAAGCCAAGGAGGTCCCCTCTCAGCACTGGAAGTCCTAATGTAGTCAACAGACAGGAAACAGCAAAGGTTTCACACCTGGAAGAGGGACGTCACACTGTCCCTACTTGCTGAAGACTCGGTACTAGAAACAGGAAACCCGAGAGCCCACACCAAAACCTGTTAGAACTAATGATTGAATTCAGTAAATTCACGGGACACCAACTGAACCTACAGAGCTCAGTAGCCTTGCTGTGTCCCGACAATGAGCACTCAGGAAGGAAATGAAGGACGTGACTCCCTTCTCAGGAGCATCACAGAGAATAAATAATGAGACTGAACCAAAGGAGCACAAGACTTGTGCACTGAGCCGTACCAGGCTCTGGGAGGTCGTCCTGGGCTCGTGGGGTGGGAGCCTCATCTTGTGAAAATGTCCGCAGTTCCTGAAGCCACCCTCGGTTTCAATGTCATTCCTATCAAAATCATGGTGGTAGATCCTAGAAATAGGAAAAAAAAAAAAAAAACCTAACATCCGTCAGCCCCCACAAATGACCCCGGACAGCAAATCAGTATTGGAAAAGCAGGATAGAGTGGGACGCAGCACTTTCCTATTTCAAACGATGTCACAGAGACACAGGATAAAGCAGTGTGGTTCTCGGACCCCCGGCTGGCTCTGTCGGTTAAGCATCCGACTCCTGACCTCACCTCTGGTCCTGATCTCGGGGTCCTGAGTTCTAGCCCTGGGTTGGGCCATGAACGAGGCGTGGCACCTACTTAGACCCACAGGGGGTGGTTCCAGCATAAGCTGAAGGAGCAGAACAGAGAGTTCAGAAGGAAATGTGCTCTGATACAACTGATATTTTTTAACTTAATTTAATTTAAACCCAATGATTTAACGTATAGTGTTTTCGTTATAGCGAAAGTATAATTCTACTTTCAGAGGTAGAATTCAGGGATTCACCAGTTGGAGAGAACAGCAGTGCTCGTGATATCACCTGCCCTCCTTCGTGCCCTTCCCCCGTTAACCCCTCCCCCCCTCCCCTCCAGCGATCTTCAGTTTGTTTCCTATGATTAAGAGTCTGTATTTCCTGCATCTGTTTTCATCTTATTTGTCTTTCCTTCCCTTCACAGTAGTTCATCTGCTTTGCTTCTTTAATTCCACCTATGAATGACACCACACGGTCATTCTCTTTCCTGACTGACTTATTTCACTTAACATGATCCCTCTAGTTCTATCCGCGTCATTGCAAATGGCAAGATTTCCTTCTCTTTGATAGCTCAGTACCATTCCTCTCTCTATGACCATCATCTATCTCCCATCCTCTTTATCCATCATCTGTCTGAAGGCACCGAGGCTCCTCCCACAGTGTGGCTACTGTGGACCCGGCTGCTGTAGACATTGGGGCGCAGGTGTCCCGGCATTTCATTGCATCTGTATCTTCGGAGTGAGCTCCAGGCCGTGCACCTGCCGGTCGCAGGGCAAGTCTATCGGTAACTTCCTGAGGAGCCTCCTGACTGTTTCCAGGGCGGCTGCACTAGCCCGCGGTCCAGCCCACAGTGGAAGAGGGTTGAGTGAGTCTTGGCGGACGTGGTAAAAGTTTGGTCCACATTTCATTTCGCATCCTGTGGGCTCCAATTCATTGTCCTTAAGTATTTCTGGGGAAGCCGGGTGTTGGGCTCCATTTCAGCGCGACGTTTCTGAAGCTCATAGGTCTCAGCTGGAGCCTGGAAGGAGGCAGGTCCGGCCCTGGGCACGGGGACGCCGCCTCCTGCACGGCCTCCTTCAGCTCCTGAGCATCCCGCAGGGGGCGCCCGAACCCAGGCCCGGGTCAAGGGCGCACATGCGCAGTAGGCCTCGTCCGCCAACAGTAACAGGAGCCCCTCTGCGCTCTGGAGGCCTGAGGAGGACGTGGGGCCGCGTCCACGCTGACAGGAGCCCCGGCCTCCTCAGTACCCGCGGGTAGGCTTCAGGACCATGTAGGGCTGCCTCCACGGTGACAGGAGCCCTGGCCTCCTCAGGACTCGCGGTGAGGCTTCCAGAGGATGTGGAGCCCCGTCCTCACTGACAGGAGCCTGGTCTCCTCAGGACCCGCGGTGAGACTTCAGGAAGATGTGGGGCCGCGTCCTCCCTGACAGGATCCCCGGCCTCCTTAGGACCCACGGTGAGTTTTCGGGATGACGTGGGGCTGTGTCCACGGGGACAGGAACCCCAGCCTCCTCAGGACCTGCAGTGAGTCTTCGGGATGACGTTGGGCAGCGTCTACGCTGACAGGAGCCCCGGCCTTCTCAGGACCCGCGGGGAGGCTTCTGGAGGATGTGACGCATAATCCACAGTGACAGGACCCCTCTCGTCCTCAGGACCCGCTGTCTATGACTCAGGAGCACATGGGGCCGCGTCCGCCATGACAGGAGCCCGGCTTCCTCAGGACCCGCTGGAGGACCCTGGAGGCGCTGTTCAGAGTCACATCCACCTCAGCAGGGCTACTCAGAACGACAAGGTAAGTGAATGGGGAGAATTGAGATAGGGTTAGGGTTTAGGGTGAGCAATAGGTGGTTAAGGTTAGGTTAGATGTTATGGGTTAGTGATCATGGTTATGCATACGAGTTACTGGTGAGGGTGAGGGATGGGGTAAGGGTCAAGAGGTAGGAGTTAAAGTAAGGTATTAGGGACTAGGAAATTGACTTAGGGTCTGGATTAGGGTAATGTTACTGATAGGTTATAGGGTTTAGGGTTAGGGAATAGAGGGAGGGAATACGGTTAGAGATAGAGTGGGGGATGGGGTTAGAGTTTAGGGTAAGGGGTGAAGGCAGGGTTAGGGTTATGGGTTAGGGTTTGGGCTAGGGGTTAGGGCTAGGTTTAGGGTACAGGTTAGGTGTTAGGGTACGGGTTAGGGATTAGGGTACAGGTTAGGGTTAGGGTTAGGGGTTAGGGTTAGGATACGGGTTAGGGTACGGGTTAGGGTACGGGTTAGTGGTTAGGGTTAGGGTTAGGGTTAGGGTACGGATTAGGGTTAGAGTTAGGGGTTAGGGTTAGGGTTAGGGTTAGGGTACGGGTTAGGGGTTAGGGTACGGGTTAGGGTACGGGTTAGGGGTTCGGGTTAGGGTTAGGGTACGGGTTAGGGTTAGGGTACGGGTTAGGGGTTAGGGTACGGGTTAGGGGTTCGGGTTAGGGTTTGGGTTAGGGTTAGGGGTTAGGGTTAGTGTTAGGGTTAGGGTTAGGGTGAGGGGTTTGGGTTAAGGTTAGGGGTTAGGGTTAGGTTTAGGGTTAGGGTTAGGGTTAAGTGTTAGGTTTAAGGGTTAGGGATAGGGTTAGGTTTAGGTTCAGGGGTTAGGGGTAGGGGTAGGGTTAAGGGTTAGTGTTAAGGGTTAGGGTTAGGGTTAGGGTTAAGAGTTAGGGGGTCGGGGGGATCCCTGGGTGGCGCAGCGGTTTGGTGCCTGCCTTTGGCCCAGGGCGCGATCCTGGAGACCCGGGATCGAATCCCACATCGGGCTCCCGGTGCATGGAGCCTGCTTCTCCCTCTGCCTGTGTCTCTGCCTCTCTCTCTCTCTCTCTGTGACTATCATAAATAAATAAAAATTAAAATTAAGAAAAATTTATAAAAAAAGAGTTAGGGGGTCGGGGTTAGGGTTAAGGTTAAGGTTAGGGGTTAGGTGTTAGGGTTAGTGTTAGTGTTAGGGTTAGGGTTAAGGTTAGGGGTTAAGGTTAGGGTAGGGTTTGGGTTAGTGTTAGGATTAGGGTTAGGGTTAGGGTTAAGGGTTAGTGTTAGGGCTTAGGGTTGCTGGTTAGGAGTTAGGGTTAGGGTTAATGTTAGGTTTAGGGTTAGGGTTAGGGTTAGAGTGAGTGTTTAGGGTTAGAGTTAGGGTTAGGAGTTAGGGTTAGGGTTAGGTTTAGGGTTAGGGTTAGGGTTAAGGGTTAGGTAAGGGTTAAGGTTAGGGTTAGGTTTAGGGTTAGGGTTTAGGGGTTAGGGTTAGTGTTAGTGTTATGGTTATGGTTAGGGGTTAAGGTTAGTGTTAGGGGTTAGGGTTTGGGTAGGGTTAGGGTTAGGGTTTAGGGGTTAGGGTTAGGGTAAGGCTTACGGTTAGGGTTAGGGTTAAGGGTTAGGGCTAGGATAGGTTTAGTGTTAGGGGTTAGGGGTTAGGGTTAGGGATTTGATTCGATTCGATTCTTTTCGATTTGATTCGATTATTTTTGATTCGATTCGATTATTTTTGATTCAAATCTATTCTATTCTTTTCATTTGGATTATTTTCTATTCGATTTGATTATTTTTGATTCAATTCGATTGGATTATTTTCGATTCGATTTGATGTGAATCGATTATTTTCGATTCAATTCAATTCGATGCGATTATTCTTGATTCAATTCGATTATTTTCAATTCGATTTGATTTGATTCGATTCGATCAATCTCGATACGATGCGATTATTTTTGATTCGATTAGTTTCTTTTCAATTCGATTCGATTATTTTCGATTCGATTCGGTTCGATTATTTTCGAATCAATTTGGTTCGATTCGATTCGATTATTTTTGATTCAATTGGTTCGATTAGATTCGATTATTTTAGATTCAATTCAGTTCGATTTGGTTCTATTATTTTCGATTTTATTCATTTCGATTCGATTAATTTCGATTTGATTCGATTGGATTCGTTTAGATTATTTTCGATTAGATTAGATTCTTTTCAATTTGATGCGATTATTTTCATTTCAATTCAATTCAATTATTTCCGATTGGATTCGATGCGAATCGATTATTTTGATTTGATTAGATTCGATTCGATTAGATTCTTTCGATTCGATTCAATTCTTTTCAATTCGATTCGAATCCTTTCAATTCGATTTGATTATTTTCAATTCGAATTGATTCTTTTCGATTCCAATCTTTTCAATTCGATTCAATATTTTTGATTCGAATCGACTCGATTCTTTTTGATTCGATTCTTTTAGATTCGATTCGATTATTTTTATTCAATTCGATTTGATTTGGTTATTTTCGATTCTATTCGTTTCCATTATTTTCGATTCGATTTGATGTGAATCGATTATTTTCAAATCGATTCGTTTTAATTTGATTCGATTTGATTCGATTCAATTCGATTTGATTATTTTCGATTCGATTCGATTATTTTCGATTCGATTTGATTCAATTCGATTATTTTTTATTTGATTCGATTCAATTCGATTATTTTCGATTTGATTCAATTCTTTTTGATGTGTTTCGATTCTTTTCGATGCGTTTCGATTATTTTTCATTCCAACCGATTCCATTCTTTTCGATTCGATTATTTTAGATTCATTTCGATTATTTTTTATTCGATTTGATTTTTGGATTCAATTCAATTTGATTATTTCGATTCGATACGATTTGATACGAATGGATATTTTCGATTCGATTCAATTCAATTCAATTATTTTTGATTCGATTCGGTTCGATTATTTTTGATTTGATTCGATTTGATTCGATATTTTCGATTCGATTTGATACTTTTCGATTTGATTCGATTGTTTTCGATTCCATTCTATTTGATTGCTTTCGATTCGATTGATTCGTGTGGATTATATTCGATACGATTCGATTCAATTTGATTTTTTATTTGATTCCATTCAATTCGATTATTTTCAATTCAATTCAATTCGATTATTTTCAATTGAATTCTATTCAATTATATTCGTTTCAATTCGATTGGATTCGATTTGATTATAATGAATTCTTTTCAATTCGATTCGATTACTTTTAATTCAATTTGATTATTTTTGATTCGGTTCTATTTTTTCGATTCGATTATTTTCGATTCAATTCATTTTCATTCAATTATTTTCTATTCGATTCGATAATTTTGGATTTGATTTGATTCGATTATTTTCGATTTGATTCGATTAGATTATTTTTGATTTGATTCAATTCAATTCGATTATTTTCGATTCAATTCGGTTCGATTCGATTTAATTATTTTCGATTCAATTTGATTCGATTTGGTTCCATTATTTTCGATTCGGTTCGAGTCGATTCGATTATTTTCAATTCGTTTCGATTATTTTCGATTCTATTCTATTCTATTCTATTCTATTCGAATCCATTATTTTCGATTCAATTCTATTTGATTCTTTTCGATTTGATTCGATTCCATTTGATTCGATTATTTTCGATTCAATTTGATTTGATTAGATTATTTTCAATTCGATTCGATTCGATTATTTTTTATTTGATTTGATTCGATTTGATTGGATATTTTCGATTCGATTTGATTCATTTCAATTGTTTTCGATTCAATTCGATTTGATTCGATTATTTTCGATTCGATTCGATTTGAATATTTTCGATTCGATTCGATTATTTTCGATTCGATTTGAATGGATTTGATTCGATTATTTTCGATTCGATTCGATTCGAATATTTTCGATTCGATTCGATTATTTTCGATTCGATTTGAATGGATTTGATTCGATTATTTTCGATTCGATTCTTTTCGATTCAATTCTTTTCGATTCAATTCGCTTATTATTGATTCGATTCGATTATTTTCCATTCAATTCGATTCTATTATTTTCGATTCGATTCGATGCGAATCGATTATTTTCTATTTGATTCGATTATTTTCAATTCGATTCGATTCGATTCAATTATTTTTGATTCGATTTGATTCGATTCATTTTCGATTCGATTCGATTCAATTCAAATTTCTATTCTATTCGATTCGATTCCATTATTTTCTTTTCAATTCAATTCGATTCTTTTCAATTATATTCGATTCCATTCGATTCGATTGTTTTTGATTCAATTCGATTCGATTCGATTCGATTCGATTATTTTCGTTTCAATTTGATTCGATTCGATTATTTTTGATTCAATTTGATTCGATTATTTTCGATTCTCTTTGATTCGATTCGATTATTTTCGATTCGAATCCTTTTGATTCTTTTCGATTCGATTATTTTCGATTCGGTTCTTTTATTTTCAATTCGATTTGATTATTTTCGTTTCAATTCAATTCGATTATTTTCGATTACATTCAATACGAATCGACTAATTTCGAGTCGATTCTTTTCAATTCGATTTCTTTTCGATTAGATTCGATTATTTTCTATTCGATTCTATTATTTTCAATTCAGTTCAATTCGATTCGATTCGATTATTTTCGATTCGATTTAATTCTTTTCGATTCGATTATTTTCGATTCGAATTGATTCGGTTCTTTTCGATTCCATTATTTTGGATTCGATTTGATTATTTTCGATTCGATTCGATTATTTTCAATTCTATTCAATTCGATTCGATTTTGATTCTTTTCAAATCGATTCTATTCTTTCTATTCAATTATTGTCGATTCGATTCTATTATTTTTTATTCGATTCAATTATTTTTGATTCAAATCGATTCTATTATTTCAATCGATACGATGCGAATCGATTATATTTGATTCGATTCGATTTGATTATTTCTTTTTTTTTAAGATTTTATTTATTTATTCGCAAGAGACACAGAGACAGAGAGAGAGGCAGAGACACAGGCAGAGGGAGAAGCAGGCTCCATGCAGGGAGCCTGACGTGGGACTCGATCCCGGGTCTCCAGCATCGCACCCCGGGCTGAAGGCAGCGCTAAACCACTGAGCCACCCGGGCTGCCCTCAATTTGATTATTTTCAATTCGATTCGATTCGATTCGATTCGATTCAATTATTTGATTTGTTTCAATTATTTTCGATTTGATTTCAATATTTTCGATTATATTCGATTATTTTTGGTTCGAATTGATTCACTTATTTTCGATTCCATTCTTTTCTATTCGATTCGATCATTTTCGATTCGATTCGATTATTTTTGATTCAATTCGATTATTTTCAATTCAATTCAATTCGGTAATTTCCGATTCGATTCGATGCGAATCAATTATTTTCAATTCGATTCGATTCGATTCAATTATTTTCGATCGATTTGATTAGATTATTTTCGATTCGATAATTTTAAATTCTATTAGGTTCAATTCGATTCGATTCGAATATTTTCGATTCGATTCGTTTCGATTCGATCTTTTCGATCCGATTCGATTATTTTTGATTCGTTTAGATTATTTTCGATTCGATTCGATTCTTTTCGATTCTATTCATTTCCATTATTTTCGATTCGATTCGATGTGAATCGATTATTTTCGAATCTATTCGTTTCAATTCGATTCGATTCGATTCGATTCGATTATTTTCCATTCGATTCGATTATTTCCGATTCGATTCAATTTGAATAATTTTGATTCGATTTGATTATTTTCGATTCGATTAGATTCGATTATTTTCGATTCGATTGGAACGGATTCGATTCAATTATTTTCGATTCTATTCGATTATTTTCGATTCGAATCGATTCTTTTCGATTGGATTTGATTATTTTCCATTCGAATCGATTCGATTATTTTCTTTTTTTTAAATTTATTTATGATAGTCACACAGAGAGAGAGAGAGAGAGAGAGAGAGAGGCAGAGGCACAGGCAGAGGGAGAAGCAGGCTCCATGCACCGGGAGCCTGACTTGGGATTCGATCCCGGGTCTCCAGGATCGCGCCCTGGGCCAAAGGCAGGCGCTAAAACGCTGCGCCACCCAGGGATCCCGATTCGATTATTTTCGATTCGATTATTTTCGATTTGATTCGATTCGATTTGATTATTTTCACCTCGATGCGATTCGATTATTTTTTATTCGATTCGGTTCGATTCGATTCGATTATGTTCGATACAATTCGATTCGATTCAATTATTTTTGATTTGGTGTGATTTTTTTCGATTCGATTCGATTTGATTCGATTATTTTCTATTCGATTCGATTGGATTCGGTTAGATTATTTTCGATTCGATTCGATCATTTTCGATTCGGTTATTTTCGATTAGATTCGATTGTTTTCAATTTGATTATTTTATATTGATTCGATTATTTCGATTCGATTTTATTATTTTCAGTTCTATTCAATTCGATTACATTTGATTCTTTACGATTCGATTCGATTCTTTTCAAATCGATTCTGTTCTTTCAATTCGATTATTTTCGATTCGATTATTTTCGATTCGATTCAATTATTTTTGATTCAAATCGATTCTATTTTCAATTCGATATGATGCAAATCTATTATATTTGATTCTATTCGATTCAATTATTTTCGATTAGATTCGATTCGATTCAATTATTTTCGATTCAAATCTATTTGTTTCGTTTCGATTATTTTCGATTCGATTTCAATATTTTTGATTAGATTAGATTATTTTTGGTTCGAATCGATTTGCTTATTTTCGATTCCATTATTTTTTATTTGATTCGATTAATTTCGATTCGATTCGATTCGATAATTTGGGTTTGATTCGATTTGATTATTTTCGTTTCAATGCAATTCGATTATTTTTGATTCAATTCGGTTTGATTCGATTCGATTATTTTTGATAACAATTCGATTCGATTCGATTTTTTTCGATTGATTTGATTCGATTCAATTATTTTTGATTCGATTCGATTCAATTCGATTATTTTTGAGTCGATTCGATTCGATTCGATTATTTTCGATTCGAATAGATGATTTTCGATTAGATTTGTTTCTTTTCGATTCGATTATTTTCAATTCAAATAGATTCGATTCTTTTCGATTTGATTCTTTTTGATTTGATTCGATTATTTTGATTAGATCGAGTCTTTTCGATTCGATTCGATTATTTTCGATTAGAATATTTTCTATTCGTATTCTATTCGATTCAATTCTATTCCATTATTTTCTATTCAATTCGTTTTGACTCTTTTTGATTCGATTATATCCCATTCGATCGTTTATTTTCGATTCAATTCGAGTCGATTCGATTATTTCGTTTTGATTCGATTCGATCAATTATTTTCGTTTCAATTCGATTCGATTCGATTATTTTTGATTCGATTCGATTGGATTATATTTGATTAGATTTGATTCGATTCGATTATTTTCGATTCGATTATTTTCAATTTCAATTCGATTCGATTGATGCAAATCGATTATTTTCGATTTGATTAGTTTCGATTCTATTCGATTAGATTATTTTCGACTCGATTTGCGATTCGATTATTTTCGATTCGATTCGATTCGATAATTTTCGATTCTATTCATTCGATTCATATATTTTCGATTCGATTCAATTCGATTCTATTATTTTTTATTCAAATCGAATCGTTTCTTTTCGATTCCATTATTTTCGATTCGATTCAATTATTTTCGATTTGATTCGATAATTCTGGATTTGATTCGATTTGATTATTTTCGATTTGAGTCGATTATTTTCTATTCGATTCGATTCATTTAAATTATTTTCTATTCGATTCGATTCGACTTGATTCTATTAGATTATTTTAAATTCGATTTGATTCGATTACTTTCGATTCGATTCATGTATTTTCGATTCGGTTAGATTCGATTCGATTATTTTCAATTCGATCGATTATTTTTGATTCCATTCGATTCGTTTCAATTCAATTCGTTTCGATTCGATTCGATTATTTTTATTAGTCAGATTCCATTCGATGATTTTCGATTCGATTCGATTCGTTTCAATTATTTCGATTAGATTCGATTTGATTCGATTTTCATTTCGATTCAATTCGATTATTTTCGATTCAATTTGATTCGATCCGATTCAATTATTTTCTATTCGATTTGATTCTTTTCGATTCAATTCGATCCTTTTCTATTTGAATCGATTCGCTTCTTTTTCGATTCCATTAATTTCGATTCCATTCGTTTATTTCGATTCGATTCTATTCGATTCGTTTCGATTCTATTCGATTCCATTTGATTATTTTCGATTCCATTCTATTCAATTCGATTCGATTATTTTCGATTCAATTCGATTGAATCTTTTCGATTCGATTCGATTCCATTCGATTCAATTCGATTCGATTAGATTCGATTATTTTCGATTCGATTCGATTCGATTTGATTTGATTCAATTCAATTATTTTCGAATCAATTCGATTCATTTCAATTATTTTGGATTCGATTTGATTCAATTCGATTTGATTATTTCGATTCATTCGATTCGATTATTTTCGATCGATTTGATTAGATTATTTTCGTTTCTATTTGATAATTTTAAATTCGATTCAGTTCAATTGATTCAATTCGATTATTTTCGATTCGATTCGTTTTGATTCGATCTTTTCGATTCGATTCGATTCTTTTCGATTCGATTCGATTCGTTTCCATATATTTCGATTCGATTCGATGTGAATCGATTATTTTTGAATTGAATCATTTCAATTCGATTCCATTCGATTCGAATATTTTCGATTCGATTTGAGTCGAATAATTATGATTCGATTTGATTATTTTCGATTCGATTCGATTCGATTATTTTCGATTGGATTGGGATTGGATTGGATTCGATTATTTTCGATTTGATTCGTTTATTTTCGATTCGATTCGATTCTTTTCGATTTGTTTTGATTATTTTCCATTCAAATCGATTCGATTCTTTTCAATTCAATTCGATTATTTTAGATTCGATTCGATTATTTTCGATTCGATTCAATATTTTCGATTCATTCGATTATTTTCGATTTGATTCGATTTGATGTGAATCGATTACTTTTTATTTGATTCGATTCGATTTATTTTTGCTTCAATTTGTTTCAATTCGATTATTTCGATTCGATCGATTTATTTCACAATTCGTTTAGATTCGATTCGATAATTTCAATCAATCCGATTAATTTTTGATTCGATTAAATTAGATTATTTTCGATTCGATTCATTTCGATTCGATTCAATTCGATTATTTTCAATTCAATTCGTTTCGATTCAATTATTTTTGTTTTGATTCGTTTCGATTTAATTCGATTATTTTCTATTCGATTCGAGTCGATTCGATTATTTTCAATTTGATTCATTTCGATTCGATTATTTTTGATTCAATTCGTTTCGATTCGATTCAATTATTATC
>NW_023330544.1:0-161414 GCF_011100685.1 Canis lupus familiaris
CTGTCTCTGGGTTGCTTGTTTGCCTGGAGCAGTGCAGTGCACCTTGGGCTCTATCTCAGCCACCCCTGCCAATTTTTAAAATTCCAAACGTCAGGGACCTGGTGTGGCGGGGGCCTGTGCTGGTCCTTGGGACAGGGTATCACAGTGCTGGGAACGATGCAGGTGTGACTCAGAAGGGCAGCCATGCCAGAACACAGGGGCATGGGTTTGGAGCAAAGCAGGCTAAACAGCCAGTGTCCGGGTTTGCCACCCTCAGCAGATATGTCTGCACCTATGCTGAGGGGCAAGGGAGGGAAGTGGCGCCTGCCAGTTCTTTTGTCCCCAGAGAGACAATGCCACCTCTCACAGACGCACTCCATAAAGTATGAACGGTCTCTCTCCCCATGCACCTGGGATGGTCCTCAGATCCCGCAGTCCCGCAGTCTTTCCCGCGTTGCTGGCCTGTTTTGTCTCTAGGAGTAAGGGCAATGTCTTCAGGCCTCTATCCCAGCAAAGCCCAGGGACCTCTAAAACTCCAGTGTTTGCGTCCTGCTGGTTGCAATTACTCACAAAAATCAGCCTCGCTGGTTTTCTAAGCCAATGGCTTTGGAGCAGTCTTCTCCTCACATGTATCCCTATGCATTCCACTCCCTCTTGCCTTTCCCTACAACCAGGGCACCCTCCACCCCTCTGCAGCTCCCATGATCCCTTTCTCCCCCAAACCACATCTCTGTACTTCCTACCTTCCTCATTGTGGCCTCTTCTCTCCCTCTAGTGGTGCAGTTTGTTCTATTAGTCCTCAGGTTGATTTCTTGGGTATTCAGAATGATTTGATAGTTACCTGTGCTCCAAGGATGCTGCCATCTTAGCACTCCCATCAATGTCTTATAGTTTACAGGGAACAGGTTTTTTAGCTCTTTGGTTAGGTTTATTCCTAGATATCTTATGTTTTTTTTTTCTGTAAGTGTGAATGGGATCCATACCTTCGTTTCTCTTTCTGCTGCTTCATTATTGGCATATAGAAGTGCAACAGAGTTCTGTATGTTGATTCTGTAGCCTGTGACTTTGGGGAATTCGTGCATCAGTTCTAGCAATTTTTTGATGGTGTCTTTCAGGTTTCTATATTGAGTATCATGTCATCTGCAGATAGTGAAAGTTTTACTTCCTCCCTGCTGATTTGGTACTTTTTATTTCTTTTTGTTGTCTGATTGCTGGTGGCTAGGGCTTCCAAAACTCTGTTAAGAAGCAGTGGTGAGAGTGGACATCCCTGTCTTGTTCCTGACATAAGGAAGAGCTCTCAGTTTTTTGCCCATTGAGGATGACAGTGGCTGCGGGTTTTTCATGTTTGGCCTTCATTATGTTATGTTCCCTCTACCCTAGTTTGTTGAGGGTTTTTTATAATGAATGGATGCCCTACTTTGTCAAATGCTTTTTCTGCCTCTGTTGAGAGGATCATATGGCTCTTGTCTTTTATTAATGTGGTGTATCACATTGATTGATTTGCAAATATCAAAGTATACTGATGGCCTAGGAATAAGTCCCAGTTGATCGTGGAGAAAGAGTTCTTTTTAATGTATTGTTGGGATTAGGTTTGCTAGTATTTTCTTAAGAATTTGTTGCATCCGGTTCATCCGGGATATTGGCCTGTAGTTTCTCTCTCTCTCTCTGTCTCTTTTGCTGGAGTCTTTGTCTGGTTTTGATTTTGATATCAGGGTAGTGCTGGTTTCATACAATTAAGTTGGAAGTTTTCCTTCCTTTTATATTTTTTGGAATCATTTGAGAAACTAGGTATTAAGTCTTCTCTAATGTTTGGTAGAATTCCCCTGTGAAGCTGTGTGGCCCTGGACTGTTGTTTGTTGGGAGATTTTTTTTTATTACTGCTTCAGTTTCTTTGCTGGTAATCAGTATGTTCAAGTTTTCTGTTCCTTCCTGTTTCATTTTTGGCAGATTATATGTTTCTAGGAATTTATCCGTTTTTTCCAGGTCGTTGGCATATGTTTTCCATATATTCTCTTGTAATTGTCATATTTCTATGGTGTTGGTTGTTATCGCTCCTCTCTCATTTGTGATCTTATTATTTGGGTCCTTTCTCATTTCTGTTTTATAAGTCTAGATAGTGGTTTATTCAATTTTATTCTTTTTTTTTTTTTTTCAAAGAACAGCTTCTGGTTTCATTGACCTGTTCTGTTCTATTGTTTTTGGGTTTTTTTAGTTGTCCATATCATTTATTTCTGCTCTAACCTTTATTCTTCCTTCCTGCTGATTTTAGGTTTGTTTGCGGTTCTTTTTCTAGCTCCTTGAGGTGTAAGATCAGGTTGTTTATTTGAGATTCTTTGTGCCTCTTAAGGTAGAACTATATTGCTATATACTCCCTCTTAGGCCCACTTTGCTGCATCCCAATGGTTTTGCATCGTTTATGTTTTCATTTTCATTGTTTCCATGTATTTTAAATTTTCTTCTTTGATTTCCTGGTTGACCCTTTGCTCATTAGTAGCATTTGTTTAACCTCTAGGTATTTGTGGTCTCTCCCGTTTTTTTCTTCTGGTTGACTTCAAGTTTTCGTAGTGTCCTGGTCAGAAAAGATGCATGGCATGATCTCATTCTCCTTTGTATTTGTGAGGCATGATTTGTGACCTAGAATGTGATCTATTCCAGAGAATGTGCATGCGCACTGAAAAGAATGTGTATTCTGTCGTTTTAGGATGGAATGTTCTGAATACATCTGTAAAGTCCATCTGGTCCACTGTGTCATTCAAAGCCATTGTTTCCTCATTGATTCTCTGCTTAGGCGATCCGTCCATTGCTATAAGTGGGGTGTTAAAGTCCCCTACCTACTCTTACTGTACTATTATCAATGAGTTCCTTTATGTTGTTATTAATTGTTTTATATATTTGGGGCTCTTATGTTGTGTCATAAGTATTTACAATTGTTAGATCTTCTTGCTGCATTGTTCCCTTTATAATGAATCATGTCATTCTTCATCTATTGTTACAGTCTTTGATGTAAAGTCTAGTTTGCCTGATATAAGAATTGCTATTCTGGCTTTCTTTTGACATCCTTTCGCGTGATAAATATTTCTCCATCCCCTCACATTCAATCTTCAGGTGTCTTTAGGTCTGAGATGAGACTCTTGTGGGAAGCATATAGACGAAACTTGTTGTTGTTTTCATCCATTCTGTCATCTTATGTCTTTTAACTGGAGCATTTAAGCCACTTACATTCAGAATAATTATTGATAGGTATGGACTTATTGCCATTTTATCATGTTTTGTCATCTCTGGAGGTTTTCTCTGATCCCTTCTTCTCATTATCACTGTTGGTCTCTCCTTTGCAAAGAGTCCCCTTTAATATCTCATCCAGGGCTGTTTTAGTTGCCACAAACTCCTTCAGTTTTTGTTTGTCTGGGTACCTCTATATCTTTCCTTCTATTCTGAAGGATACCCTTGCAAGATAGAGAATTCTTGGCTGCAGATTTTTCCATCCAGCACTTTGAACATATTATGCCACTGTCTTCTGGTTTGCCAAGTTTCTGTTGAAAAATCTGCAGCTAGCCTTATGTGTCTTCCCTTGTAAATTCTTTTGTCTTGCTGCTTTTAAGATTTTTCTTTATCACTATATTTAGCAAATGTAATCACAATATGTCTTGGTGTTGGCCTGCTTTTATTGATTTTGGTGGGAGTTCTCTGTGCCTCCTGGTCCTGGATGTCTGTTTCCATCCCCAGATTAGGGAAGTTTTTAGCTATTATTTTCTCAAATAAACCTTCTGCCCCCTTTTCTCTCACTTCCTCTTCTGGACTCCTATGGTACAAATTTTAATTATGTTGGATGGAGTCACTGAGTTCCCAAAGCCTTTTTCTCATGATCCATAATTTGTCCTTCTGTCTTTTCTTCAGCTTCATTATTTTCCATTATCCTATCTACTATATAATTTATTCATTCTTCTTCTTCTTCCGTCCTTATGGTCATTACTTGCAGGCAGTTTTGGATCTCAGTTATTGCCATATTCATTTCTGTCTGATTGCCTCTTAACTCTCTATCTCTGTGGTAAGGGTCTCCCTGAAGTCTTCCACTCTTTCTCAAGCCCAGCGAGTATTCTTATGATTGTTGCTTTAAATCCTCCATCACCCATGTTACTTATTATCTCTTCTGCTTAGATCTCTGGCCATGACCTTATCTTGTTCTTTCATTGAGGATGAATTCCTCCATCTGGCATTTTGTCTAAGTCTCTGCCTTCGTCTCTGTGTTAGAATAGCCAGGTATGTTTCCTGCTCCTGAGAGCAATGGCTTTATGAAGAAGAGGTCATGTAGTGTCCATGGCCTGGCACTACTTCAGGCATCGTCTCTGGTGTGTGTCGCCTGCACTCTGCTGGAGTGCTTTGGCTGCTCTGTCCTTCAGAGTGGTTGTCTGCAGAGGCACTCTTAACCTGCAGTGGGCAGTGTTTAGTCCTTTGCTAGAATGTGGTGCGTTTTAGGTAGGTGTGCTTTAGTCTGCTTGTTAAATGAACCTGATACTTCCTGCACTGGAACCAGAGCACTGAAGAACTCTCTGGTGGAGATGTGGTGTGGGCAGGAGTTTCTCCTGGTCTCCTGGGAAGGGGCCCTCTGCACTGGGACTGGAACAAGATTGACTGAGAAGGCCAGGCCCTTGGGACGCCTGAGTGGCTCAGTGGTTGAGCGCTTCCCTTCGGCCCAGGGCGTGATCCTGGAGTCCCAGGATCAAGTCCCACATCAGGCTCCCTGCATGGAGCCTGCTTCTCCCTCTGCCTGCGTCGCTGCCTCTCTCTGTGTCTCTCATGAATAATAAATAAAATCTTTAAAAAGAGAGAGAGAGAGAGAGAGAGAGAGAGAGAGAGAGAGAGAAGGGCAGGCCCTCCAGAGTGCAGGGGATGTGGGGCTTGGTGTAAGAAGGTTAGGCAGCTAGTGTGAGCATGCTGTGTTGCTTTCTACAGGTGGCTCTGTGTTTATGCTGCAGGTCAGGGGAGGGATATAGCACCAGCCAGCTTCTTTGTTCCCAGAGCAGCATCTCCACGAATATTGGCTCTCAGGGACACACTACGAGAAGAACACATAAACTCTTCCACTGTGTGTGCCAGGGGTTTTTCATTTTTTTAATAAATTTATTTTTTATTGGTGTTCAATTTGTCAACATACAGAATAACATCCAGTGCTCATCTCATCAAGTGCTCACCTCAGTGCCCGCCACCCAGTCACCCCCACCCCCCACCACCTCCCCTTCCACCCACCCCTAGTTCATTTCCCAGAGTTAGGAGTCTTTCATGTTCTGTCTCCCTTTCTGATATTTCCCACTTATTTTTTTCTCCTTTCCCCTTTATTCCCTTTCACTATTTTTTATATTCCCCAAATGAATGAGACCATATAATGTTTGCCCTTCTCCGATTGGCTTATTATTTCACTCAGCATAATACCCTCCAGTTCCATCCACATCGAAGCAAATGGTGGGTATTTGTTGTTTCTAACGGCTGAGTAATATTCCATTGTAGGGGTTTTTTAGATCACTGTTTCCACGCTGTCTGCCTTCAGGTCATTTGCTTACCTTCTCTCCAGGAGCAGCCTAGTGCCCTCCAAGTCTATTCCAGCCAAGCCCACTGACCTTTAAAACTCCAGCCTTTAGCCCCCTTGGTTGCAAGAACTCATGAAATTCAGCCCTCTCGTTTTCCAAGCCAATGGCTTTGGGGGAGCATCCTCTGTGTGCATTCCCCTGTGTGCCCCCCTCCCTTCTCTGCAACCACAGCTTCTTCCCCTTTGCAGCCCCCAGGATCCATTTCTCTCCTAATCCATGTCTCCCCACATCCTATCTTTTTCAATGTGACCTCTTTTCTCCCTCTAGTTGTGGGGGTTGTTCTGTCAGTCTTCAGGTCTATTTCTGGGCTATTTAGGATGATTTGATAATTATCTAGTTGTGTTCATGTGACAAGGTGAGCATAGCATCCCCCTACTCCATTGCCATCTTTGTATTCTCCTGTGCATAACTTTTTTATTTTGAACCACTCTCTGTGTTCCTGTGCCTGATTCACTCTCCCTATCTCTTCATTTGTGTCCTTGGTTGCCTATTTGTATGTTTCTGTTTCTATCCCCAGGTTTATCTTTATTCTGTGTCTTTGCATCCCTGCCTCTCTGGGTAGATTTCCTTGTCACCGTGTCTCTGCCCGTTTGTTGATGTTCTTTGTGTCTGTTTCAATTTGTCTAGGTTTCTTTGTTCCTATCTTGGTCCTCCCAGACATGCTCCTGTGTTTCTGTTCCCATTTCTAGCCTGTATCCATATGGTTGTCTTTGTGGCTTCTCATCCCTGTGTCTAGGGATCCTATTCTAGGATCTCTCTGTCTCTTTGTCTCTCTGTCTCTGTCTCTCTCTCTCTCTTCCTGTGTCCCTGTGTCATAGGGTCTCCATTATACTTGGGTCTCCAGCTTGCCTTTCTTTATGTCTCTCTGTTACCTAGCCTAACTCCTACGTCTTAGCTGGTGTTTGTCACAGCTTGGGTGTCTGCATCCCCACGTTTTTGCCACTGGATCTCTGAATATATAAGGTTGTGCTCCAGTTTGCTCCTCGTGTGCTCCTCTGCATGTGCTCATGTCCTTGCGTCTCTGTTTCCAAGTCTTGGTCTGTGCAACATCTCTGTTTCTATGCTTTTATAGATCTGTTGTCCTGTGTCTCTATTTTCTCCTCTCATCCCCTATCCCATATCTGTAAGTCATCATGTCAGCGTGTCTCTGTGCCTCTACTTCTTAGTCCTTGGTGTCTTGGACTAAGGTGTTTACCTATGTCTTCCTGGTTACCTCTGTGTCCCTGTGTCATGTCTCTATATGTGTCACTGTGTATCTTGACTCCTCTGCTTCTATGTCTGGGTCTTCAGGCATCTTGCTCTCTCTCTCTCTCTCAGATTTTTTTCAGTAGTTTAATCAAAATTTTATTTTTTTCCCTTTTGAATTTTTATTTAAATTTTAGTTAACAAGCAGAGCAATATTGGTTTCAAGAGTAGAATTCAGTGATTCATCACTTACACACAACGTCCAGTAGTTTTTTAAGTAATCTCTATACCCCAGCGTGAGGCTTGAACTCACTACCCCGAGATCAAGAGCCACATGCTCTACAGACTGAAGCAGCCAGGAGCCCCAGAAAAAATAATAAAGTGACCAAGGGAATTATAGACATATAATGAAGTCTGGGGCAGTTGTGGGAGGGTGGGAAGGCCATCTGAGCTGAGATCTAATGTGTGGTCTGGAATTTGATGGCAATGGAAGAGATGAGGATGCTAGACAAGTGACAGGGCAGGGCAGAGTGATCATCAAACAGAAGGAACAGCTTGAGAGAGGTCCTTGAGTGGAGATGAGGGTGAGACAGGGCCCATTGGATGAACAGAGAGGAGGCCAGTGGGGCTAGAGTTCAGAGAGTGAGTGGGAGAAAGTGAAGTCAGAGAGGTATGGGGTAGAGGGTAGATCATGCAGGGCCTTGTGGGCTATCAAGAGAACTTTGGATCTCATTCTAGGTGTGACAGGAAACCCTTGAGGGGAGTTAAGTATGAAAGGGACACGAAGTAATCTTTGTTTCTAAATGACCCCTTTGCTGCTGGAGGAAAATGGCAAAGAAAATCTCCCAAGAGAGGAAGCAGGGAGACCAGTTTTCTAGAGTAAACACAATGGCAGTCTGCCCTAAGATAGTAATAGTTGGGGTGATGAGAAGTGGGTGCATTTGGGAAATATGTCAGAGGTAACATTGCCAAGAATTGAAGATGGATGGGATATTGGTGGGTGGTGAGGGAGAGGGGCATGTGAAGGATCTCATGCCCAAATTTATATCCCTGTGATTTACTGCCACCATCGACTGGCTCTAATCCTGCCCTATGAGGTCACCCAGGAAATATTGCTCTTCTTAGGAAGACAGAACAATGGAGGGGTGGAGTACATTCAGTCTGGGACCAAATCATGTAGGTCCAAATCTCTTACTAGTTGTGTGACATGGAATAAGTTACTTCACTTCACTGTGCTTCAGCTTACCAATGAGTAAAATGCAGTTATTAACAGGGTTTGTGTGTGTGTGTGTAGTAAATGAGGGACTTACAAGTACAATATGTAGAGCAGTACTTTCACATCGGAAGGACTAGAAAATGTTAACAGTTAGTGCGTCACAGTCTTTGGGAAATTTAAAGATAATTATCTTTTCCAGTGTTTATACCCCTCTCCTTAAACAGGGCTGTTTACAGAGCACAAAAGAACTAAGCAGACTTGCCTTGCCCAGTGATGCTTCCATTTATAACCCTGTATCCCTACCCTGCTTGAGACGCATGAGCAATTCTCTTGTCCAACAAAGCAAATGTCAAAACCACAGCTTGACCAGTTTGTTTCTGTTTAGCCTTCCTAGTCTTAACATCCCTCCTCCCTCAAAGCCTCTAATTCTGTGTTATGTACTGAGGCCCAGAGAGGTTAAATAGCTGATTTGAAGCCTCAAAGCAAGCAAGCAGGCAACTGGGTTATCACTAGAATCTGCAGAATGCCTTGTATGCTACCAGTTCTGGAGCTTCCCATTCATACCTCCCCCGCCCCCCGCCGCCATGGCTTGACCTCTTGCCCATGGCACTCACCATCTTCGTCAAGAGGGAGAAAGGTATGGAAAGCTGGTGGGTTCAAGGACTCCATGAACACGGACTCCACCACTGACTCATGCGGCAGCTCTAGCTCCTCAGGGAGATGGAGCAGGCTCTCTACATCAGGGAGGGTGCTAGAAGGCAGCAAGACTGGCAGGTTTGGGCAGCTGCCTTCCAGCAGAAGACCAGAGCTGCTGGGTAGGATCACTGTTGGGTCTTCTGACACAGATGGTCCCAGAATTTGTGTGGTGCTTTGGGGCCCCAGAAGCAGGTCATGCTGATGCCAGAGGTTCCTTGGGGCAGCAGAGAGGGCAGGGTGAGGTCAAAGGGAATAGAGAGGTGTTCTCCAGGGACAGAAGTGATCATGGTACTGCTGGGACTTGCGGGACTTGAGGTTGTGCTCGTGGATGTGCTTGGATCCTGAAGAGGTGGGGACGCAGGTCTGGCAGGTTTGGGGGGTTATGGGGTTTTGGGTTTATTGGGTAGTGGGGTCCTAGGATTGGGAAATGATAAGCTTGGGTAATTTGGGGGGAGGTGGGCTACTAGGTTTAAGAGGTGATGGGATTTTGGAGGTCTTACATGAGAGAACCCTGGGTTTAGGGTGTGGCCGATTGTTTGGGGTCTGGTGAGCAGGAACCTTTGGTCTAGTGTGTTATAGGCACTTGGGGATCTGAAGTGTGGAGACTCCAGGCTTGGGCTGTGGCAGCCTTTTGGGTGACTGTGATATGAGTACCCCAGGTTGGGGGTGTGATAGACCATCCAGTTTGGGTTGTGATGGAGCACCAGGTTCGGAGTGCAGTGGAATAACAGGTTTGATAGTGCCAGCTTTGGCCTGGGATAAGGTGCCAGGATTCAGAGGTGGGACTTGTGTCTTGGAATTCATGGGGATAGGGCACCAGGATACTGGTGTGATGGTACACTGGGCTTCAGAAGCAAGAAGGGGCCAGCATTTGAGGGCACAAAGGTAGCAGTTGTTGTTCTGAGACTTGGTTGAACCAAAGTGCCAGGATCGTGTTGTGCTGGATGTTTGGGCTTTGGGTGTGCTGGGGTGGATAGGGTACTAGGGCTCTGGCCCAGTGGCTCCAACTCCTTGGAACTGGGTATAATGTTTGTGGAGGCAGGAGTAGTTGAGGATAACTAGAACCTTGGTTTCACAAGCCTTGATTTGGGAGAGACCCTGGATACCAGGGCTGACTGGGTTGTGCCTGTCCTTAGGCCATGCCTGCTGGTGGATGAGGGCATGATGGTGCCTGGTCCAGCTGCAGTGGAAGTCTGTATCCTGGCCTTCCCACTTGCATCCTTGGGCTGCACGACCAGTAAAGTCAGAGATGTGACAAAGTTCACATATTCAAGGGACAGGCTGGGGACTTTGGCTGCCAGCAGGTGGCAAGCGGTGGTGTCACGGGCCTGGAAGCATGCCTCCAGCAACTCTCCAATGGTGAGGTAGGCCCAGAGGTAGGCAGCAGGTGAGTGGGCTACGTTGTAGGCTGGCTCCCCTGGGACACCAAAGTTCTTCTGGCTGCTGTTGGCGGCTGCCTTGCTGTAGCAGGCCACAAGAAGCTGACCCTGGATGCCCAGTTCCTGCTTGCTTGCCTGCACCTGTCCTGCCACCACCAGCTCTGAGCCGCCAAAGTAATTGGGGGAAAAGGCCCAAGGGGAGGCCCCTACCAAGCCGCCCAGGTAGTCCAG
This sequence comes from Canis lupus familiaris, assembly GCF_011100685.1. Lineage (NCBI taxonomy): Eukaryota > Metazoa > Chordata > Mammalia > Carnivora > Canidae > Canis > Canis lupus. The sequence goes on from NW_023330544.1 coordinate 10,269, forward strand.
ATGCATGTCTGCCAGCAGAGGCATGGAGATCTCCTCGGAGAGGTCCTCCACCGGCTGTAGGGCTGTGTCAAGTGTCCTCGTGCATGCACCGGGCTGCTCTCCGTGTCTCCAGGGATAGGTGACATTTCAGTGGGAAGTCAGCCTCATCCCCAAAGGCCAAACTGAAAACGGACACCCTGTTGCCCAGCGCCTGTCAGATGTTGGAGAGGATCACACTGGGCGTCATCACACTGGCTGTGGGCTCCACATCTGTCAGGAAGGTGATGAGAGGGGTCCTCCCCACATTGGGTCCCCGTGCAGTCTCCTGGTTGCTGTGGTTTAGCAGAGCTGCTTTGATGTTGGTCCCTAAGTGGGAAGCAGACTGTGAGACCATCTTTTCTGGTTATTTCTGGTTATTTTTCCCATTGCAGACACACTGGGCACCTCACCAACCTCTCTGGCTCAGGAATTTCTCATTATCCTTGTTCAGACTTTTTCTGCTGCTTATCCTTCCCAGCTCCCCCACCCCGACACAGGCTCCCTGAGATCTGACAGTGGGGCCCACATGTTCTTGGCTTTTATCACGCCCTGTCTCAGACTACGATTTGCCTGTTTCCTGGGGGGATATCTAATCCTCTAGTCAGACAGGCAGCTCCCCAAGGATAGCAACCTCACCTCCATGCTACAGGGGAAAAAAATGGATGAGTTGACGGGAGGTGTTTGATTGGGGAGACTTCGGTACTTTTCTGAGAGATGATTTTGCTCAAAAGCTTGACCAAATGCTTGGAAATAAGTATGTAGATTATTGATTTTAAACACTTTTGGCAAATTCTCCTGAGTATGTGCTTTAAAGAGAAACTCAGAGCCAAGGAAGAATGTACCCTAAAATACATAGAACTATGTTCTTTCTACTAGGAAAAAGAACACAGAAGATGAAGGGACATATTTGTAGAAAACATAATAGTGATATTTCAGGTATTGTGAGAGGTGAGGTGGATGGGGAATGAAGGGAGCATTTTGAGAATTCCCCACATCTGGGGTGCCTGGCTGGCTCAGAGCATGTGACTCTTAATTTCAGGGTCATGAGTTTGAGCCCCACATTGGGTGTGGGGCCTCCTTAAAATAGAAAAAATAAAGTTAAAAACTAAATAAAAAATAAAAAGGAACTCCTCACATTACCACAGCCCATCCATTTGAGTGGCCAGGTCTAACACTTACAACCATCAGCTTCCATGTGGCCTGGTAGTCCTTGGTGCTGTGGATAATTCTGGATAGTAGTCTGGATGGAGCCTCCAGCTTTCTAGACACTAACCGAATCAGAAAAGGTGATGATGTTGAAGTAGTCGGCCTGCAGGTCACCAAGGATCACATTCATGGCCTTGTTAGTTTGTGGGATGTGGATGAAGTGAAGGGGGTGGACCAAGGCCTGAAGTTTTGCTCAAGACTGGAAGGTTGGGGGATCCCTAGGTGGCTCAGCGGTTTAGCGCCCGCCTTAGGCCCAGGGCAGGATCCTGGAGTCCCGGGATCAAGTCCCACGTCGGGCTCCTTGCATGGAGCCTGCTTCTCCCTCTGCCTGTGTCTCTGCCCTGCCTCTCTCTCTCTCTCTCTCTCTGGGTTTCTCATGAATAAATAAATAAAATCTTTCTTAAAAAAAAGACTGAAAGGTTATCTCTATGTGAGGTACTAAGGCCTAAGTGTCGTACGGCTCTAAGACTCTGACTCCAACACTCTGTAAATCTAGAATTCTCAGGTCGACATGCTAGAGGCCCTATGGCTCTAAGCCTAGAATTGCACTGTCCAATGGTAACTGCTTAGCCACACGTAGCTATTTCAATGTAAGTTAAAGGAAAACGTTAAAGTCTGTTTCTTTACTTGGCAGTAGCCGCATTTCAAGTGTCCCATAACCATGTGACGGTTATTGCAGAGCAGTGGCTACCAAATTGGACACCTCAGAACTTTAGAACATTTCCATCGTCAAGGTAGTTCTGTTAGACAGTGGTGGACTAGAAGGTTCAAACTCTGTGCTTTCAGGGTGCTAGGATCCTGTGTGTTCCATGGTTCCTGGACCCCATGACCCAGGATACAGTGATTCCGGGACCCTAAAGCTTAAGAGTTTTATGATTCTAGGTCTTTATAACTTCCTTCCTGTGAATTGGCATACTTTGGTTCTGTCCTAAGTAATCTGTTCTTCCACCTCACCTTCCATTTCTTCCAGGCTGACCTTCTCATCAGCCCCAGAAAACCCCAGATTCTGTGTGGTTTTTTTCTCCACATCTTTGCTCTTGTTGTGCCCTTTAGATAACAGACCTTCCCCCACCCCCTTCTCCTTTACATATTCATATCTTCACTGTTCCTTCAGTTGCTCCTTCTCTGGGCAGCACTTCTTTGATTGCTTACTCTGACCCATGCCCCTGGCACCCAGATATTCCCTGTCCCAGATGGTTCGCTGGCTGTTGTATGTGGAATATTTTCGTTTCCCACACAAATATTGAGCCCTCTGAGAACAGGGCTTAGGATGCTTCTTCCTATTAGCTCCCTTCCTGATGACAATACCTAGCATAGGGCTAGGCACACAGCAGGTTCAGGGAATGGGGGATGTAGGTTCTCATATTAGGTACCACTTATAGGGCACTTGTTATGTTCCAGGCACTGTGCTAAATATTTAGATGCATCAGCTCATTTAATTGTCATAGCAACACAATGACAAAGGTACTAATATCATACCCATTTTATAAGTGACAACACTGAGGCTCAGAAAGGTGGAGTGACTTGCTCAACGTCACACATGATGTGTGTCACTGATGAGCCAGGGGCTCAAATCCATATTTTGGAGGTGTTAAACCTTATGCTTTCCAATTTTTACGTTGCTATAGATTTCAGAGACAACAGGAAATACCACTTTGTGGCCCACCATTCTCTACGTCTTAAATGGATAGAAGATGCCTTGAATGCTTTTAAGTGGATCAGAGTCTTTCATGCCACAGGACGAGCTCAGGGTATAGATTAGGTCACACATTCTCGAATAGGGAGCTCAGGTCTTGCTCAAGATTGAAAGGTTATTTCTATACAAGGTACTAAGGCCTAAGGGTTGTATAGTTTTAAGGATTTAACCATTCATTCGTTTTCATTCAGAGGACTGCAACATAGAACATGATGACCCTTCTTGAGAATCTCCTGTTAACCAGAGGCAGATTACATGTTTAGAAGTGTGTTGCTTAGTCTGTTGAGATTTTCCAGCTACCTTTCTGTTTTTGGTTTCTAGTTTAATTCCACTTGGTCTGAGAGCCTATATTTATTGTATGATTTCTATTCTTTCAAATTTGTTAAGTCGTGTTTTATGGCCCACAATGCAGTCTATCCTGGCAAATATTCCACGTGAGCTTGAGATGGATGTGTACTGTGCTGTTGTTGGATGAAGTATTGTGTAGATGTCAATTAGATCCAAATGATTGATGGTGCTGTTCACTTAAACTATGTCCTTTCTGATTTTCTGCCTGCTGGATCTGTCCATTTATGACAGAAGGAGCTGAAGTCTCTAACTATAACAGTGGTTTTGTCTATTTCTCCGTGCAGTCCTATCACTTTTTGCCTCATGTATTTTGACATCCTATTGCTAGGTGCATTACACATTAAGGATTGTCGCGTCTTCTTGGGGAGTCATTATGTAATTATAGTTATATAAGATTTTTTTTCAGTTTGAAAGTAGTCATTGTTTGTTAACTGGCCAAATTGCAGAAATAATGATGGTAGATACCTTAGTTTATCCTTCTAATAGGCCTGTTGATCTGGTTTTCCCTATTGCTGGCATCCACACCTTCATTCCACTTCATGGAGAAGATCATTTGAAGGGCCACAGGAAGGTTTTTGCTTCTTTGAAACACTTTACAGTAGTATAGATCTTGTGAATCAGATAGATCTTCCATGCAGGTGATGCCATATATACCAAGAGATCGAGCAGCATGTTATCTGTCAGGGAAATTTGCTTTTTGTTCCTTTATACAATGGTCTCTTTATCCCTGATAATTTGCTTGCTGTAAAGTCTACTTTGTCTGAAATTAATATAGCTCCTCCAGGATTTTTAGGATTCGTGTTAGCATGGTATGTCTTTTGTTTCCATACCATTACTTTTAATCCATCTGTGTGTTTATGTTTAAAATGGGTTTTTGGTAGACAACACATAATTGGTCTGATTATGGTTTGTTTGTTTTTGTTATGTTCTGTTTTGTTTGAATCAACACTAATAGTCTCTGTCTCTTGATTGGTGTATTTAGACCATTCACGGTTAACATGATTACTGTTAGAGTTAGATTAATATTTGCCATATTTTTAACTGTTTTCTATTTGCTGCCCTTGTGTTTCTTCTTCCTTCCTTCCATCCATCCTCCTCCCTTCCTCCTTTCTTCCTTCCTTTTTTTCAGTCTACTACTCTTTCTCTGTCTTCTGTGGTTTTAACTGAGTATTTGATATGATCTCATTTTCTCTTGTCTCTTAGCATATCCATTATGTTTTTAATTTTTTTCTTAATGTTTGCCCTAGAATGTGGAATATGCTTTTGCAACTAATCCAAGTCCACTTTCAAAAAAAAAAAAAAACACTATACAGCTTCGTGTGTGGTGCAAGTATCCTGTGATAGAATATTCCCAGTTCATCCCTCCTGTCTCTTCTATAACATTGCTGTCACTAATTTCACTTATCAATAAGCTGTATTCACTGAACACATTATTTCTATAATTATTTTGAGCAAACTGTTTTTGTTAGATCAATTAATTTAAAAAGAAAAGACTATTGTTTAACCTTAATTTATTCCTTTTTCTAACACTCTTTTTTTTTTTCCTTCAGCGCGTTACATAGTTCACTTTCTTTTTGTTGCATGGTTTTTCAAGAGAAATCCAATATAATTCTTATTCTTGTTCCTGTATAAGTAAGGTGATATTTTCTATGGGCTTTTTAAAGAACTTTGTCTTTGATTTTCTGCAGTTTGAATAGGATAGGCCTATGTGTAGATTTTTTTGGTACTAATCCTGTTATAGTGTTCTCTGAACTTCCTAGAGCTGTGGTTCAGTGGCTGTCATTTATTTTGGAAAATTTGTATCCAGTATTCCTTCGATTATTTCTTCTGTTACTTTCTTTCTTCTCCTTCCGGTATTCCCATTACACATATGCTATACTTTTGTAATTGTACACAGTTCTTGGATACTCTCTTCTGTTTTACTTTGTTTTGCGTTCTTTTTTTCTCTTGGCTTTTCAGTTTGGGAAGTTTCTATTAACATATCCTCAAGCTTATTGACTTGCTTTTTGTCCATGATCAGTCTCCTAATGAGCCCGCATCAAAGGCGTTTTTTATTCCTGTTACAGCATTTTCTATTTCTAGCACTTACTTTTGGTTTTCTTAGGGTATCCATCTCTGCTTGCATGTCCCATCTGTTCTTGCATGTTGCCCACTTTTCACACTTAGGGCCCTTAGCATATTAGTCATAGCTGTTATAAATTCCAGGTCTAATCATTTCTCTACCATATCAGTCTGGTTCTGATGGTTGATTTATCTTTTCAGACCATGCTTTTTCATTTGGGCATGGCTTGTAAGTATTTGGTGAAAGCAGACATGATGTATCACATAAAAAGAACTTTAAGTGTGAGATTTTGTGTGATTTGAGATTACCTGGTGAGTAATTCAATCGTGCTTGCTAGTTGCTACAGTTGCATGTGTCAGAGGCTAAAATTTCTTCTAGGGTCCTTGTTTTCGACTCCTCTGTTGTCTTGGGTTTCTCAGGATATTCTTTCCTGAAGAGCCTAGGCTTCCAGTACCCTCAGCTGTAATCTCCTGTTGTTATACAGGAATGCAGTGCATGTGGTGATACTGTGAGGGAAGGAGAAGCATTTCATAGTTCTATGCTTCGGTCTCGGTCTTTTAGGGCACGTATGCCCCTGAAACATGACCTCCACAAGTGCTCCTCAGCTTTTTCCTGACTCTAGATGAGATAGGAAGGCTAGACAGTTTGAAATTGGGTATTTTCTTTCCCCTACACTTAAGACTACAAAAAGACAGCTCTCGATATTTCCCTTCCCCCAGTTTGGTTACACTCTGGTAAAATACAAGTTAGTAGCCTTAGGTCCTGTGGGCTCTATGGTTCAAAATTTCAAGGCACATAGACCATACTGCTCCAGGTCACTTGAACATTATAATTCTAGAATCCCAGAGTACTGTAGTTCAAAATACTGCTTCCAGAACTTTATAGATTCAGGCTCTAAGCTCAAAATCTCTTTGGCCTATGGCTCCAGTTTTCCGTTTTAAGGGCACTCTGGTAGAAGGGCTACAATATTTAAATCTAGATGGACCCAGGACTCTGTAGTCTCTAAGCACTACAATGCCAGTGCACTGTATTTTTCTGGCTGTGAAGTAAAATAAACAACAGAAGACAAAACCAACCTGTGGCCTGTGGAAGGTTCAGAGTCTAAATTGACTGTGGTTTTATTTTTATTTGTTGACTCAGGCTTTATGACACCAGAGTTCTCCAGCTTGAAGGTTCTATGACTCTGGGCCCCTTGGAGATCTGAAGTTTTGTGGCTAAGGCCCTTGATGTTTATTTACAGTCCCGTTGTCCCATGTTCAACGTTTCTAGTACTCTGTGATTTCAGGTCTTCATGGCTCCTGATGTGCAAGGTTCCAGGACCTTTGGGTAGGCCTTGGCCTATAAGATCCAAGAGTGATGGGAGGTAGAGTCTCTGGTCCCAGAGGACCACTGTTCCAGCACTCTCTGCTTTCTGAGCCTTCTAAAACAAGCTACAAAAGGTCTGCAGAGTCCTTGTTATCTGCTTCATCATAGTACCAAACATGGAGCCGCTCACGTCAATAACGAATACCATGTTTCTCTTGACAGGTGGGAGGCCTCTGGGGGCAAAGTAATGAATAAAATAGTCCTCGCAAATCTTGACAAAAAGAAGTGAAACCAACAGGAACCATGAGAGACGGTCTAAATCAGGTTATCAGGTTCCCTCTTATTCTCCTATGGAACACCCTGCCTTTTTTTTTTTTTCTCCTTCGTAGGCTTTAACTCTGTTTCTAGTTAAATAGGCATCTGTGTGATTGTTTGTGTCAGTGTCCATCTGCTCTGACAGAACTGTGTCTCTGCTGTTCAGGCTGTCAGCCCAGGGCCTGCCCCAGAGCTGTGGAGTGAATGAGACTGGCTTGTGGCCCAAGGCTCCAAGGATCAGGATCTCTGTAATATGTGAGTTCCTGTCCATGAGAGCTGACTTGCACAGTCTTGAGAGCCCCTGGGGACATTTTGCCTGGGCTCCAGGAACTGTAAGTATTGTTTTAACCTCCCTCTATAGAGTGAGCCAGGGGCCCAGCTCCATTGCTGCCAGGGGCTGGGAGTTTGCAGGGCCTCCCTCTCCTCCTTAAACCTCTTTCCTGCTGTTGCTGGGCAGAGTAGGCAGGGAAGGAGGGAGCAGAGGCTGAGCAAGCTGTTTGTTCAGAGGGGATTGGTTAGACCAGGTGCAGATGCCTTGGGCTGCCAAGGATGTGATTGGCTGCTGGCCCCCTCCCCCTACTCCATCTTCCCTCTGCAGAGCCTGGAGGCTGGAACAGCTGAGGGACGTGGAGGGGGGAGCTGGGAGGGCCCCCAGGACCAGTGTCAGCTCAGCCTAGGGAAGTATGGGGCTTGCTGAGGGTCTGTGCTGCTCAGTAGCCAGAAGGAAGCGCTGCCTTGGGACAACCAGCTTTGTTCTCCTCTCTGCCATTCAGGTACTCTCTGATCACAAGGCTGGACATACTACCTCCTCCTCTCTCAGGGGGGAAGAAGGCTAAGGAAGGATATCTTACTCTTTCCCTCCACTCCAGCCTTTGAGTTAATTCACAAGTGCATGTGCAGGCTCTGTCTCCACTTTCTCCTGGCACTCTACAGCAGGTCTCCAAAGCCTGAGTCGTCCACCCTGCAACTGCCCAAGCCCACGGCAGAGCCCAGCTGCCCTGCTATTCCTCCCATAACCTGGGTAGGTGAGAGTTTCCGGAAATATCACATTCCTATCTCTTCATGGTCCCAGGCTCCCTGGTGGCCTCACACCTCACATCCTATAAGCCAGAGGCATGACCCAGGTCACCAACCTCTCACGCTCCCCTCAGCTGCCATGCCACCTCACTTTCAGGAAATATTTCCTTTCCTTCCTAATGAAGAAAATTAAGGGCACCAGGCCATGCCCCTTGGACCGCCCACCACACTCTTGCACAGGGTTCACACACCCATACACCACTTCCTCTATTAAGGACAGAACAGTCCTGTCCTGGACCCCATCCATGCACTCCCAGCCTCCAGCACCTCCTCCACTGGTCAGACCCTTCTCTCTGACCTGCCCCACACATGCTACTTGGGTCTTCTTTTAGAGTATGAAAAGTTGTGTGTCTTTTCCATCCATTAGGACAATCCCCATTGGCCCCAATCCCATCAGAACTTCAAACCATCTTCTCTAATCCCTACAGCATGCCAAGGTAATTAAATCATCACCTACAGTGGTCTCCTCACCTCCAGCTTATTGCTTTCCACACCACAGACTGGCTTCAGCCCTCACCACACACTGACTCTTTTCTCACTAAAGGCAACAATAACAAGTTGGTTTCCAAACTTAGTGGGTGTATTTTGATTCTTATTGGACTGCATCTCCCTGATGTATTTTGCAATTGCTGATCGATCACTTTTGGTCCCAAGAAGAATCCTTTGTCCTGGGAATCTGAGGTGGTGAACTCTCCTTATCCTCCTACCAGCTCTCTGGCCCATTTGCTTCAGTCTCTTTCTTGAGCTCCATTTTCTCCCTCTGTCCCTTAAGCAGTGCTTCCTGATACTTTTTCAGCCATGGCATGCAAAGAAAATGATTATGCTGGTGTAGCACAATGGAGGGAAGTGGTGGGGATATAGAGCTCTGAGCAGACTGCTGGCAGCTGGTGGGGCTGCACACCCTGAGAGCTGAGGAGATCAATAGCTGCTGGACTGGGAAGCTGTGCTAACTTAGCAGTTGCCATCCTGGATCTGCTCTTCTGGCTCAATACATTCTCCCTGGGTCACTTCCCTAACTCCCGTACTTTCAGTCTCTGAATCTCCACAATGACCTAAGACCTCTTTCTCCAGTCCAATGCTCTCCACTCTTCCCCCTCCACAATTGCATAGCTGCTCACTGTTGGACCCATCCCCATGGATGTCTGAAGATGCCTCCAATGTATTCTGCCCAAACAATGAGTTCATATATTTCCGCCATCCTGCCCTTGTGTGCCTTTGTCATTTACAGACCCTATCATCCACATGGCCACTCCAGATACAAACCTGAGGGTCATCCCTAAATCTTCCTGTGCCCCTCACTCCCAGGGGCACATCCAACCAGCCACCAATTCCTGCTGGTTTAATCTGCTGGATATATCTCGGGTCCGCCCTTCCTCTCCATCCCAAACTCACAAAACCCAAATTCGGGACTTCTTTCTCTTTGGTTCCGCTGCTTCTATTGTGGCCCCTCCCATCTATACATCTTTGGAGCAGCTGCTCAGTCTGGTCTTTCTAAACTCAAACCCCATTATGTCATTCCTTCTCATGGCTCCCTTGTCACCTTCAAGACACATTCCATGTTCCATATCATGCCCCTGCTGTAGCCTTCAGTCTCACCTCTTAACCATTTCTTGTGCCTCAAATCCATGCTCCAGGAACTCCAACCTACTTGAGGCTCCCCAAACACCCCCTGGATATTTCTGGCCTTCATCCCCTGAATCATGCAGCCCCCAGTTGTCTAGAATGTCTTTCCCTTTTCACAGCCCCCCTCCCAGTTTGGTACACTTCTTTTTTTCTTTTTGTACTCTTTAACCCACGTCAGTCTTTACTTCTGCCACGGAGCCCTCCCTGACCACCTTCTTCCCCCATGATGGCATCTGTCTTACCTTGTGTTGTCATTGAAAGAACACTTCTCATCTTTTGTGTCTCTTTGTTGACGACGGATAGGATCTGTGTGTGATTCACTTCAGGGTTCCCCACATCAGCCAGCAGTAGGCATGAAGCATATCAGGTACCTAGGGAGTCCCAACTGAATGAATGAAGGGGTGAACATGCTGGGCTTTGAAAGACAGGCATACTCAAGCAGGAATGGGAGGTCAATTGAAGGGTTCTCGTTAGAGGATGCAGGAGGCAGGGCACACAGTAAACGGCAGTATCTGTCTAACTATTTAGTGCCTAATTCCATCTGTTCTAATTGTATTTCTACTCCAGGCAATGGTCAAGAAGGTAAAGAAGGGAGAAGCAGACAAATACCTCAATTAACACACCCACATGCTAGAACACCACCAGGTCGAGGCCCCTGCTGCCACCTACTGGCAGGGTACCCTCAGCTCCTATTTTGAGAGGGTGAAGTATTTTATTCCCCCTCCACAAAGGGCTGTACCATACCTCTGTGCCTCTGCACATACTGCACCCCCCACTCTCTCTGCGTGCTATTCCCTTCACCCCATCGACCCAGAGGTGGAGTCTATTCATATTTTCCCAGGCTAATTTAAAGGCCAGCTCCTTTAGGAAGGCTTTCCTGAAACACTCCTCAGTGGTATCCACACATAACCATTACAGTTTATACACAGCACTCAGAACCTTTTATGACTGCCATAGCTCTATGTATCTGGCTGCTTCAGGACTGGAACATTCCAAAGGAAGAGGAGGGGTTGTGTCCACCTCATTTCTGACTTCCTAGAGTCAATGAGGACAGGACTGAGCTAGGGTAGCTCTGCTTGGTGGCAATGTATCTACGTATGAACGAATGAGTAAATATGTGCATGGAGAGAGGTGTTACCAAAGCACTATATTAGCCTAGAGCAGAGGGAGGAATTGTCAGTGGGCTGGGGTCATCAGAGAGGTGGCATTTGAGCAAGGTTTTCAGGGACGAAGACCCACCCTGACCAGCGGAGAAAGGAGGGAGAAGACATTCCCAGGACAGCAGATAGTATGAACAAATGCTCAGACAGAAATGAGTGGCAAATTTGGGTATTGTGAAGAAAGGCGTGTGGTGTGGTGTGGTATGGTGTGGTGTGGTGTGGTGTGGTGTGTGGTGTGGTGTGGTGTGGAGTAGCTAGAGGGTGGTTTATGCACTGCAGGCGGTGAGAGGTATGGCAGGAAAGGCAGGCTGGGATCAGACATCTCAGGTTTCTATGCAGTTGTTGCTGTCAGGCCAAGGGTTTTGGTTCCATGCTCTACCCCTCTGGCAGAGCATGGGATCTCTGCATATTCCTCATGAATGTGTGAGCTCTGAATTAAGGGCTCCCCGTTTAGGCAGATGGCTCAGGTGAGGCAAAAAGAATTTTTAAAACTTAGAGACGGCAAGAAAGCCTGAGGGAACATGAGAGCATCAGAGCTGCAGAAAGTGTAATAAGAGTCCCATGAGTGTGAGAATCCAATTACACTGGCCAATGGTTCACTTTGCAAAAGGACTTGTTAAGAGTGGTCTATAACTTGATTCGATTAGGAATGGATTCATTTCGGGGCGCCTGGGTGGTTCAGTTGGTTAAGCATCTGCCTTCGGCTCAGGTCATAACCCTGTGTTGTGCCCCCACACACCCCCCCTCAGCAGGGAGTCTGCTTCTCCTTCTGCCCTTTCCTCTCCCCCTGCTCCTGCTCTTGTGTGCCCAGGCTCGCTCTCACTCTCTCTCTGTTTCTCTCAAACAAACAAATAAATAAAATCTTTTTAAAAAGGAATGGATTCGGATGTGAGGGCGATCTGGCTGCGACATCTGTCACCCCATTGATTGCCAGGGTTGATTAGGCTGATCTGGCTGGCTAGGCAGGTGTCCCCTTCCTCCCTCACCACTCCATGTGCGTCCCTCCCGAAGCTGTGAGCTCAGTGGAAGAGGACAACCATCCCCCATAGAGGAGGACCGTTCTTCGGTCAAGGGTATACGAGTAGCTGCGCTCCCCTGCTAGAACCTCCAAACAAGCTCTAAAAAGGAATGGATTCATTTGGAGTTTTATTCCATCTATAGAGTTTCAGGTCTCCAACACTTAGAGGAAGCACATGTGTCTCCCATGCTGTGAAGTCTTGTGTCCCCATACATCATTCTGTCCATGTTCACTTGTCCCCACTGATCTCTAAGGAAAAACAGATGAACAACTTGCAGAAGCTGGATTACCGGCCAGTCCTGTCTGACTCCAGAGCCCATGTTCCTTCCATTCCTCCCAGCTCCCTCACCTGCACATCTCCAATGACATCCTCCATGACTACATCGTACTGGACCACAAAGTGAGCCATGATACCTGAGCTGGAGAAGGCAGACTGGTCTTGCAGTGTTGGGCAGAAGGTGATTCAGACACAAGTCTCTCTCTCCCCTCTCTCAATCCAGGTGGATGGGGGGAGTCAGCCTCCCCTGTATGAGTGGGGAGGGTTGAGGTGGGTGGCATGGAGGGCTCTCCAGGCAGAATTCCAGGAAAGGGGACATCAAAAGGGGCAATATCTGAGCATGGGGAAAAGCAAACCCTGAACCACCCACTGCTGCTCCTTCTGCCTAAAATACCCTTCCACTGGCCCTGGTGTTATCATCCTCTCCAAATCCCACAACCAGTTCCTCCTGCTCTGCCTCTTCCAGCAGGCCCAGACTGACAGACCCAGCCCTCCCCTGCCCCACCCCCCACTCCAGGCTCTGGAAGTCTGACCCTCGCCCACAACATTGCCCTGGTTCACTTGCCATCCATCCCTAGGCCCAGTGTCTGGAAGAGTGTCATGTCCCCAGGTAGACCAGGGGCCTGGGGCTCTTCCCACAGGGGCTGTGTGGTGTGTGCTGTGGAGAGAGACAAACACAGAAACAGGGCCTAAGTCCCCTCCCATGCCCCTTACTGCTGTGGGAAGTTGCAGTCTAGCAAGGTTCTCCTCTGGGATAGAATTTCATGTGTTTTCTTCCCCCTCTGCCTCTGACTCTCAGAATCACGTGTGTAAATGGGCTTTTAGTGCCCATCACTAAATCATCATAGATGAAAAATCATCATAGATGATTTTCTGGCCCCGGATGTTTGTGGAGCAGGCCACAAGATCAACTCTCCTGGAATTTCAACCCGAGACAAATGTCCATTTAGACACGTCTCTGTGCCTCCTTTTTTCTAGAAAATGGACCTTGGGAATTCTGCTTCCCCCCTCCTTCCTGCTACAGCTGTCAGGAAGCTTAGGGGCAAACTGAGCCTCCATACTCTCTGAGGCGCCTGCTTGCATACATTCCCTTGGCTTCCTTCCTTTCGGAGGTCTTTGTTCTGTTTTATCCCCACAGGATTGGCTCTACCCTCTGTTTTAACCTTTAAGGAGAAGGGGGAGGGAGCTGCCATTTATAGCTTAGGGCTTAAGAGTGCAGGCTGCAAGGACTCAGATGCTGTCTGTGGACTCCTGGACAAGTTCCTTCACACTCTCTAAACCTCAGTCTCCTCATCCATAGCACGGGAGTGATAATAGCTCCTATTTCACAGACAGTGTTTGTGTGGGGATTACATGAGACCGTTTATGTAACGCATTTAGAACTGCACTTGGTTCTTAGTAAGTACTCAATAACGCTAACAATGGCAGTTATCGTCACATCTTCATTACTCTGTACCAGTGATTTGTAGGAAAGAATGTTTCTCAAATTCTCACAATGGTCCTGGGCTAGAGATGGCATCTCCCCAATTGTATTGGTGGGAAAACTGAAGCAGAGCAATTGAGTGATTTGCCTGTGGTCCCATCTTACAACAATATCAAAGCTGGGATTTGATCCCAGATCTGTGTCTGTCTCTCTCCTTCATATATACTACCCTGCCTCTCTGGGTCAGCAGCGTCAGGTGAGGCAAGGCCTCTAACCTAAACAGCTTGGTAAAGGTGGCCAGATGGCATGAGTGATATTTCTGTGCCTGTCCCTTCATCTTTCAGAGGATTTCAGTAGGCCAGCTCAGTGGTTCTCCAGTCTGGCTGGATATCCAATTCACCTGAAATGGGTTAAAAACACAGATTCTCAGGCCCTTCTCCAACCTACCAAGCAGACTCTAGAATGGTGGGTTCAGGAATCTTTATTTCTAGTAGCTCATATAGTGATTCTGATTCTGGCCTTCAAACATCTATAGACGAAATTTGAAGCAAGCCTTGCAGCCAAGAGAGCTCTCTGGCTGAGATGGTATCCTCAGGTGCTGCCTGCACTTCACACTGTCTTCCCATTGTCCTTGCATTCTCAGAGGTCATTTGAAGAAAGCAAGTGTGACTTCCACCACTCTTAGTGGAGTAAATATGGAAGTTTATAGGTCTACCTATTCTGTCATTCCCTCATTCACACTTGATTCATTCATGCATTTATCCACATCACATTCACCCTTTACTCATACATCCATACAGTCCATTTTTTTCACATTCTCTTCGTGTCAATCAGAATGCTGTCAAGAAATAGATGGCACACTCAATTGGTAACCAAAGATAAATTAATGAAGATATAATTTTCAGAGGTGGGCAGGGTTAAGGGAACTCACAAGGGATGGTCAGACACACAAGGACTGATTAACTGAAAGCCATTTCCACTACCAAAATTGAAAGATCAAGGGAATATGTTAGAAGAAAGTGGTGGGATTTTTTTTTTAATTCAGATGTTTTTTAATTCAAGCAACAATTTTTCCTTAAACTCCACAGTCTTAATTTTTCAGGGAAAGAGAGGATTTGCAATAATGCCATCAACTCCACACCACCTGGTTACTCCCCGACTGCCCGACTGGGACCCTTCCCGGGCGTTCTGCCCCACCAGCCAGTGAGGACAAGAATTCTTCTGCTGTCCAGCTCTGGAACACCTGGACCTGCCCTGGCAAGGGACTTGCTCACAGAGCCTGACCAAGCACGAAGCATTGACCAGGAGCCCTGGGACCCCCGGGCCTTGCAAGGGCTTCATAGTGCCCACCAGGCCTGCACTGGCGCATCCAGTCCCCTACCCAAGCATGAGTGCATCTTCCCAGACATTTTGCCACCCACTTGCCCCACCACACTCCTCAGCCTCTACTGCGGTGACCCCGTAAATGTCAAAAGATACACCTGCATGAGGTATGGCCAAAGTGGTGCTAGGGCAGCCTTTGAGAACATGATTTTTACTAGTATTGACAAAAGAAAAGCAAGGGGGTAGGGTTCCCCAGAAACAATGAAACAACACCCCCCCCCATCTGCTCCTCACATCTCCTCAGTGTTCTCACGTGAGAAGACACTAAGAAAGCTAAAACTTCCTGCCCCTTCTTGGCAAGTGAAGAGGATCTTCCAGAACTTCATGAGTGTAGCTGCAAAACTAGCAGGACTCCAGGAGTAGGACCTTTCAACCCTGTTTTCCCTCTAGAGTGGAGAAGACTCTGTGTACTTTATTTTGTAAGATAAAATATAGGTGCAAATGATGAAGGGCACCTCTTGCCATAGCCCCCTTCTCAGCCCTGTGCAGGTGTCTTGTCCAGAGCCCCGGGCCTCAGTTTCTGGCACCCTTTTGCCCCAAGCAGCCAGTGCTACACCAGCCTTGGGGACAATGGGGACAAGATTCTGCCCACAGGAGTTTACGGTCATGGTTAGGGAACTCAAACATGGCTAAAAGACAACCCAGGAGGTAGGGATACATGGAAATAAATACCCTAAACTCTCTGATCATCCTCCATCTCATGCCAATGTGTCTTATTTGCAGAACAAGAGGATGCAATCAAGAAAAGTCATTATCTTGGGGCATAGTATGGGATAGACGTGGCTCAAGAGGAGCAAATGGGGGAAAACGAAGAGAGCTCAGTGCCATCATCTCTTGAGCTACCTTGTTCCTGCTTGGGGAGGCCCAGTCATCTGTCCTACATCAAGATCTTCAATATGGGCATATATTATCTGGTGAACCCAGTGCAGGACCACATCCAGAGCCACATAGTCTACTATTTTATGAACATCCCACTCCATCTACTTATGTCAGCATGGTGAGAGTGAACTCAACTTTAGAGGCCACATCAGAGGTGACTCTGGCCTCTAAGCTCAGGGAAAGCAGGTAGAAAGGGCCCCATGCACCCTCAGGCATTGAATTAACTGGCCCAGGTGGGCTATGGGTGAGTGGTACAATCACTGCCTGGGTCCTGATGATGGGAGGACTCGGTGACAGGGTAAAAGCAGATTTGGTGCACTCGCTCTTCCACCCAATCAGCCACTCAGTCTTGACCCATCCTTGAATGGCTCCCATGCACTAACAGCATCTGCAGCTTGGTCTTGGCACTTCATGCCTGCCCAGATCTGGCTGCTCCTCCAGCTCCATTACAGTGAGCACCCTTCACCCCTGCCTGACTGGTCCCCACGTCTCTCTCACAACTCTATGCCTTTGCTTGTGCAGTTTTTTCCACCTAGGCTGCCTTCCTCTGTCAGCTAGTGAGCATCACATCCTTGAATCTATTCTACCCTTTACTGAGGGCTGATTCCACAGTCCCCTACCCCCACTTCAGGTCATCCCATTATCAACACTTGTCCCTCACCAGTACTGCTCTTTTTCTTCCCTCTCTCCCCTACCCCTTCCAAGGCCCACCTCCATGCTTTGGTCCAGGAAGCCCTCCCCTGTTCTTTCCTGCCCTCCCAGTCAGGTCATCATGCCCTGGGCTCCTTCTCTCTCAGTTCTGGCCCATCTCTGACTGTGGCATTATTCTCTTCTCTCCAGCCAAATATAGTAACCTGCACATTATAGGTATGAAATAAAGGCACACATTTTCCTTAATGTTTGGCCCTGTGCCTGGGCTTATTAATACAGGTATTGTTCTTGCTGGGAGGATGGCCTGGGCAGAACAAATGGGAAATGGGGTGCAGGAGGGAGAGAGTACTCCCTTTTATTGGGCACCTGTGCATAGTCACAGAACCATCTGCTTCCACATGTGTGGCCTCATTCAGTCTTCACAACAGTTCTGTGGGATGGGCATTACCATTGGTGGTTTATGAATCCAGAAGAAGCTGAGGCCCAGGGATGAGAAAAATCAGCCCCAGGTCATGCAGCCAGTAAAAAAGAGAGCCAGAATTGAAAACCAGGCTTTCCTGCCTGCCCCTCAAGATCCTCCTCTGCAAAGGTGGTAGTGTCTCTAGGCAAGGCATTGGGCTGGAAGACCTGGTCCTCATGGCTTCTTTTCTGTTACCTTCAGACTGGCTCCCCTTAAAGTGGACCAGAACTTTGACTCCCACCCATCTTACTCCTTAGAGCAGAGTAGAGAGTACTGGTGACATCAGTTCTGCCCCATGGCACACCTGCAGCCAGGAGTCTCTTGATTGGGGCCAGCTATGGCCCTGCCCACACAGCTCAATGCCTAATTTGGACACATGGCCACCTCCACAAGGCATACTACCCTCACACACAAACGTGTGCATGTACATGCAAATGCCTGACACCAATCTTCATTCTTATGGGCACAGTGCACCATGCAGTTTACAAAGCACTTTTCCATTGACTGTCACCCATAATCATTCACAGAGGCTGTCACCTACTGTGTGTCAGGGAGCACTCTGGATGCTTCTCACCCACTATCAAATGTGATGCTCACAGGACTAGGCTGTTTGCATCTTACAGGCAGGAGATACAAGGCTAGAGAGAAGTGGGAATGTATCCCAGGTCTCATAGGGACCATGTAAGCAAGCTAGAGCAGTTTAACCCCTGTTGCCTACCTCCCAGTCAAGGGCTCCTTCCACCAGAGCACACTGCTGACTCACAATCCATAATTTGAATGTGTGTACACAATGCCTATATTTAGACATATACATATGTGTTTGTGTCTATGCATTTGTGCTGATGTTCATCACACACCATCTGTGACTAACATGGCTTTTGCAAAAGAAAAGTGAGTCACTTGCTCATTGGGCTCTCCCAGTACTTCATGGTTCCTCTTGGTGCTGTCATCATTTCCCTCACTGTACTGGTTGTGTTTTGAAAACAGGACATTCTGGGACCCATGAATATTGTAGTCTCTAATACACATTTGTTGACTAAACAAGTAAATGTCTGAGTGAGTTAAGGTAGTGTCTGTGACAGATTGGGATGCTGTATGGAGCCTCTGACAAGCCTCAACTGGAGAATCAAAGCAGAAGCCTCTCAAAGAGTTTTGAAGCAAAAGTCATGCACTTTGTCAAATAACTACTCTTTGAGAAACAGCTCCTTGCACCTGATGATTAACTTATCAAAGTTCAATTACTGGCCCTGGTAGAGCCTGAATACCCAACCATTGTGTCCCAAATACCATGCAAACTGAGCTGCCCACCCTAGGCTTGATCCACCAAGCCAAAAACTTGGGCAAGCAATAACAATACTCCATCAGCAAAGGACAGTGGTATAAATAAAACCAGTCTGGAGAAGGTCCTGAAAGAACAAGTGAGTTGCAGGAGGTTCACACTCCCATAGCACCTATTCTTGCCACAGTTTGCCCTCTGTCAGCTCACACCTAGATCCTTGTGGGTAGTTCCCAATAACCAGCTTACTAAAGAAGAAGAAAAAAAAACTTAGGAGCATGTTTTGCAGGTGCTGCTGCTTGATAAGGAGGAACTAGGTGGAAGTTGACAGCTGTAGTGTTAACAGCCCCACTCAGGGGAAGTAGTGATCAAAATCCTCTTAGAAGGCAAAACTTGGAACCATGCATTTGGTTGATCTCTTCATCCAGAAAGTGACTTGACTAGGCACACAATCAATACCAACTAACACTCTGGCCAGATGGCCTGAGATTGGGAAGGAACAAGACTGGAAAACTGATAGCAATAATAATAATGCAACAAAATACTTGAATGCTTATTATGTGTAAAACCCAATCTAATTGCTTGCCTGAATATATATGAGGAGTAAGTGAACAGGTTTCTCAAGATGGACTAAGCATGAGAATATTTGTGTTACCAAAAAGAGCACGATGACCCAGCCTATGGAAATCTGTCAACCTCTTTTCCAAACATTCCAGTAATTTGTTTGATGAGCCAATGAGCAAAACTGGATGTTATCCAGGGGTTCAACATGGATTTACCTTCACTTAGGTTGATTTGGCTACTTAGGTCAAGGATGAGTAGCCCCTATCTTAAGAGCAAAAATCCCAATGTTACCATTCTCTGGGAAGACCAACAAGTTATTGGGCAACAGATGGATTATGCTGGACCACTTCCAGCATGGAAATCATGGAGTAGTCATAAATATATCTTTACTAAAATAACCACATATTCTGGAATGGATTTGCCTTCCCTGCCCACAGTGCTTTTACTGACACCATCATCCTTAGGTTTTCTAATTACTTTGTATACTTTATACACCATTGAAATATCCATACAATATTTTTTTCTGGCCAAGGAACACATTTCACAGTGAAAGAGGTAAGACAATGGTTTAATGACTATGGGCTTCCCTATTCTTATCACATACACAATCACCCACAAACAACTGCCCTTACAAAGGGTGGGATGGCCTATGGAAGATTTAGTTGTAGCAACAGTTAGGAAACAACACTTTATGAGATCTGAGGGCCATCATACAGAATTCAGTGTATTCTTTGAATCAACAACCAATATATCATTCTCTTTCTCCCATAAAAAGAATATATATAGGTCTAGGAACCAAAGGGTGGAAATCGAAGTGACACCTCTCATCACTTCACTTAGTGAAGCTCTTGCAAAAATTTAATTCACAGGAGTCAATTGGAGTTCCCCATGACATTGAACCAATAGGCATAAAAAGTGTGTTTACTACGTGGCTGGGATGAGTGATCATAATCAAGGGTTAATAAGGATTCTACTACACAATGGGGTGGAGAAGAGCAAATTGGGAATCCAGGAGATTCACTAGCACTGCCATGTCCATAGCAAAAGTTCAGGGAAGATTAAAGCAACCTAATAAAGATAAGACCTCCAAGAGTGCAGATTCCATGCAGTCATTGTGGAGGCAACCTCTAGGGTCCTTTAGGAGCATAATGAACAACTTGCTCCTACAAAGAATGTTCAGGATTGCTGGACCCAGTGGAGTAAGGCTTTATCTAATATACATATATATTATATGGAAATATAATATATATATGGAAATATATATATGGAAATCCCCTATGTGCTTTCATCCACCTCATGTACAGTAATAAGGTTAGCCAAAGAATACACTAGCCATATACATGTAGAACCACCAAGAGCCTCATGCTACCAAGCAAATAACCATGAGCAGCTAAGGTGCTTGTTATAGGCAAGGGGCATACATGGATTCAAAAGAGAGAAATGGAAGTCAGAAAAAATGAGCTGTGGCTGCTAGGCTAGTTTCAGTAACAAAGACTATAACCATTGTCCTTATTTCCTTCCTTGCTCTCTCTCTGTGTGTATGTGTGTATTTCCATCCTCTCTATCTTTGCCCCATTGTAAAATACACTGTGTTCATAGTGGCTCAATGTACAATTTACTTAATAGCTCATAGCATATCTAGAAAGGATTGCAAGGTAACTAGAATAGGAAGGGATATCACCCAAAATTACTGGACTTGGAGCTGGAGAGTGAGTGATAAGATTTGTGGTAATCTTTTGGAGAAAGGGTAAATGGTGGTTACACATGGATAGTAGCATTATGTTGAACCAAGGCATTTTTGAAAGTGTAAGTTTGGGGAAAAGCTTACTATCCATTTTGTTTTTACAAATGTTTGGTCTCGTAGATATTTCTTATCCTGCCTCTCTCTCTCCTCTCTCTCTCTCACTCTCCCCACCCCCTACTTCCCCCTTTCTTGGGTATCCAGCATTCATTCTACCTTCTTTTATTCAGTCCAAAGGAAATATTACTCTAGGGATTGCATTTTCAACTTTTCAATGTGGGGTTGGAGATGGATGGGGTGGTGGGTAATCACTCCAAAAGGGTGAAAATTGGTTCTTGGGGAGGCAAAAATAATCAGCTATTTTTGTTGATTGGCCCTTTAAGGCTCAAGCCTACCTTATAAAATCTTATTCCTCAGTTTGTAATTTCTCTTACTGGATTTTCTCGGCTATCACATGAGCAGCAATGATGCTGAGGTCACAGAAGATACACAAAATGTATGAAAGCTAAATCTTACAAAACCTCAGAGAAAATAGATGGCTGTGATTGGAGGACTTTCAATCCATTGCTCCATTGCAATCATATAGTGAGAACTGAGTGGTCTGTTTGTACCTGTTGGTTGCCATTGACTGCCTTTGATCCTGAGTGCCTTTGCGTTATTTGGGCTTTGAGAATTAAATTAATAGTTTCTTTTTTTAAGGTTTTATTTATTTATTCATGAGAGACACAGAGAGGCAGAGACATACGCAGAGGGAGAAGCAGGCTCCATGCAGGGAGCCCAATGCAGGACTCAATCCTGGACCTGGGGATCCTGCCCTGAGCCAAAGGCAGATGCCCAACCACTGAGCCACCCAGGCGTCCCAAAATAGTTTCTATTTAATTCTACAAAAGTTATTCACTCCATCATTATGTCAAGTACTGAAAAGAAAAACTGCTGACAATACCTGAATGAATATCTAGCAGCTACTAATTTTCTTGTATCAAGCAACACTTAAAAATTAACTTCACTAAAAGTAGTTTTAAATTAAAGTTCCAATTGTTTCTTTTGCTAGAAAAATAAGTTGTGAATTGCTTTTAAAAAATTTACTACACTATCATAACTGTTATAAAAATGGCTAATTTCCGGGGGCACCTGGCTGACTCAGGTGGTAGAACATGTGACTCTTGACCTCAGGGTCAGGAGTTCAAACCTCACATTGGGTGTGGAGCCTACTTAAAAAATGGCTAATTTTCATATGTAATTTGATATATTAAAATGTACATTACATTATAATGTAAATAAATTCATTTAAAGTTGTTCAAGTAGTTATAAAATTAAATTTTGTATATTTTTATTGGAGTTCGATTTGCCAACATTATCACCCAGTGTTCATCCTGTCAAGTGCCCCTCTCAGTGCCTGTCACCCAGTCACTCCATCCCCCACCCACCTCCCCCTCCACTACCCCTTATTCATTTTCCAGAGTTAGGAGTCTCTCCTGTTCTGTCACCCTCTCCAATTTCTCCCACTCACTTTCTCTCCTTTCCCCTATAATCCCTTTCACTATTTTTTATATTCCCCCTATTTTTTTATATTCCCCATATGTCTGTCCTTCGATTGACTTACTTCACTCAGCATAATACTCTCCAGTTCCATCCAAGTGGAAGCAAATGGTGGGTATTCATCGTTTCTAATGGCTAATATTCCATTGTATACATAGACCACATCTTCTTTATCCATTCATCTTTCGATGGACATCAAGGCTCCTTCCACAGTTTGGCTATTGTGGACATTGCTGCTATAAACATTGGGGTGCAGGTGCCTCGGTTTTTCACTGCATCTGTATCTTTGGGGTAAATCCCAAGTAGTGCAATTGCTGGGTCGTAGGGTAGCTCTATTTTTAACTCTATAAAGTTAAATGTTAATAGCTTTTCTGATTTTTAAAGTAACCTTTAACTTAAACATTTTAGTCAGCTAGTGCTGTATTTAATAACAATATTTTATGTATAAAGCAGAAATATAATTATTAGATATATATACAGTATATCTGTGGTTTTGAAATTTCATGGGAGGAGCGATAGCAATTAGGACAAAAATGTCTAAAAAGGCTTCTTAAGGAGTGATAATGAAAGATAGCAGAGAAACTGCTCTACAAGGACTCTCTCCTCTTCCATAGGAGGCCAAGGGGAAGACATACAACATAATCTAGAATTATTTTTAATTTAATAGATACTGAGAGAATGAAAATTGTGGGAGTTCATTCATTGCAGTAATGTCCTCCAAGCCAACAACTGGCAAAAACATGAACTGGAGTCTGCCCCCATTTCTTCTTCCCAGCTCTGGCCATCCCCACTTGGTGTGGGCTTCCTGGAGAAAAGTGCAGGGAAATTCTCCCTAAAATAGGGTGAAGGTGGATCTCTGATTACCTGAGGGCCCTATGCCTTAGTGGGCAATGTAGCTGAGAAGACACATTTAATCACACAAGTGTACTTTGGCACGTGGTTCCAATGTTCCTCTCTTCCCCAACTCCTGCCACCATCCCCAGTAATTTAACCGTCCACATGGATAGCCCAACCAATACCCTGGTGCTCCATGTTACTGACCCCACATCTCCAAGAAATGCCATCTTCTCTCCACTAAGCACCCAATCCTTGGACTTTACATCACCGAGTTCTCTCTGCTCAGTCTTCTTAAATACAATCATCCCACTGTCTGACCATATGACCAGTCCCTTAGATCACCTTTCCAGCTCTCCCAACACCCCTTCCCAAACACCTCTAACACTGCCAGACATAGAGCAGGCACTTGGTACATTTATTTAACATTCTGCCCTATTCAGACTTCACTGAAACTCCTGCCCACAGACTCCTATGTGGTCTCCCAGGTCATCACACAATTTCCTTACCTGCCTCTCCAAGCCTGCCTGGGTCTCATGATCCATCTCTTCCACCATTCTGCATATCTACTTTGTCAGGCACGGTGTACAAAGTAATGAAGATACAGACCCACATACTCACTGCCCTTGATCGTGTGTCCTTATTCCAGAACTAAAAACTTGGGATAAATTAACTCATCCTGATTCCAAGATTGCTGAGCACCTTGCCATGGGAGAAGGGTCTCCTAAAAATGATGGGCTCCATCCTCAATTGCAGCCTCCCCTCTGCCTGACATCTTTCCACAGTCCCCTCTCCAGGTCTTTCTGGACAGTCCCTTTTCCCAGACCTTACCCTTCTGCCTTCTCAGGGCTACATGGGTCAGTCTTTAACATCTCCCTATTGGCTCCTGCCTGCTCAAGCCTCTCTCTCCTTTCCCAAGAAAATCCTGTACTTGTTCCTTTAGCTACCTCTCTCTTCCCTCTCTCATCCAAATTCCTTAAAAAAGAGAACCTATGTTTGATGTCCAGTCTCCTCTACCTCTGCTTTCTGCTTGACTTGCCTATCTTAGGGCTCTTCTTCAAAGTGTGTCCTCAATCTTCAAAGTGTGTGCTTACGATCTTCATGACCCCCCACCCCACTGCAATCCTGTCTACACTGCAAGACTAGAGATGCAGACCAAACTATCTGAGAGATCATAATCTTGCTCCCCTGAATCCAGTAAACAAAGATTGAGGTGGAAACTCTCCCCATTTATTTTTAAATGCAATACCAAAATATGACAGCCCACCAAAAAAAAAAAGCAATAAACTCAGAAATGGCAAATAGATTTAATGTAGAGTGTCAACTTCAATTGATTGATAGTGGCTGCCTAGAGTGCTATTTGAGTAGGTTTCTGAGGATGCACCCTGGCTCGAAGAGAAAGACTGCTGGGATTAGGAGTATCTGAAAATACAAGTAAAAGAAATTCAAAAAGTCACCCAAGAACCACCAAAAGGGAAGGAACAAAATGCCAATAATGGAATTTTCCCACATGCTCCATATGGTCCTGCAACCTTGGCCTTTCTATAACCAGCCAGCTCTTCATCCCAACCCATGAAGCCCCAGCTATTCCAACCCAGTCTAAGTAGATACCTGAAATCTCACTTATAGGAGAAACCACAGGCACCAGAGCTGCCACTGGTGCTAGCACCAGCTCCACTGAGACCTGCGAAGAGCCCAAATGTGAGAGTGGCAGTCAGGCTAGCACTGGCACCAAAGCCACCATTGGCACTAGCACTGGCGCTAGCACTGGAGCTAGCACCACTGCTCTCTTGGGCTTTGGCTTTAGCTTCAGCTCCAGTTTGGATCCGGGCTTTGGCCCAGGGTCCAATATCAGCTTCGTCCCAGTTGCAGGGCCCAGCAGCATTCTCAGAGCCAAGCCCAATGCCCATTCGAGCTCTAATCTCTGCTCTCGCCTTGGCTTCAGCTGCAGCTTCAGCAGCGGCCTTCATATCTGCTTCCATTGCCTCTCGGTACTGAGCTGCCCATTCCTTGGGATCCTTCTTTTGTACCTGAAACAGAAACAACGACCGTCAGAAGAATCACATTCCAAGAACTGGGCACCTGGGTAGATCAGTGGTTGAGTGTCTCCTTTGGCTCGGGTTGTGATCCCTGGGTCCTGGGATCAAATCCCACATCGGGCTCCTCACGGGGAGCCTGCTTCTCCCTCCGCCTCTGTCTCTGCCTCTCCCTGTCTCTCATGAATAAATAAATAAAATCTTCTTAAAAATCCAAGAACTGAACCCCTAACTGTATGCTAGGCACCGTGCTGCATGCTCTACACAACAACAACAATATAATAAGACAACCTAACTACTAGTATTTATGTACTTAACATTCCATCCCTGCTCTGACACTTATTAGCTCTGAGACCTTAGACATGTCACCTAATCACCTCTCCGAGCCTGATTTTTCTAATCTGGCAGAGGGTAATGACATGTTAGTTGTACAAATTAAACAATTCAGATAAATGTTTGGCACATTAACAGAAGCTTCAGAATGTTCACATCTGAGTGGCGGGCTGCTCTTTACACAGCGTAACCTAGCCAGCAGCACCCCATGCTCTTAATATGCCAAGCTTGGGCAGCTATCCAATTACCTTGCAGGCAAACTTGAGGACTTTCATTTTGCTGGTCTCATAGTAGGAACGCAGGCCCCAGAAGAACTCATACTCAGGGGGATTGCTATTAGGGACTCTGGCATAGTCCAAGTACCTTGAAAAGAGAGGTTGAAAGCCTTTATGTCTAAGACAACCACGGCCCACCCATGTATGGACTGGAAAAATTCTAAATGGCAATCAACCCTACTAAGTACTTTAGCTTTTCTTCCATTATTGAGCCTTGTCCCGTTGGTCCTGTTCAGAAGCCATGTGGAGGTGCAAGGTGAGACACAAGTAGGCGCTATCTGTTCATAAGAAGGCCACAAGTTTTGTGCTCTTGTCACAATTAACCCAGATTCTTGTTGGCTCTGTTATGTTTAGAGGAGCCATTTCCTCAGGCCCCTCTGCCCTGAGCACACCCCACCAGTGGTCATGTCCATGACCTGGTGAGCCCTGAGACAGTCTACCATAGAAAATGACTAAATGGAAGAAACAGTCTACCAAGAGTAGTGTGCTTGTGCATATTCCCAACTGTGTGTGTGTGTGTGTGTGTGTATGTGTGTATGCTCATGAAGGTACATATTAACGTGCCTATGTGAGTACACATGTGTTCTCTAAGGATAATGGGTATGGTGGGCCCTGGCCAGAAAGTCAGGAGGGCCCCATGACCAAATGGTCCCCTTACCAGCCAGGGCCACAATCAGACTTCCACTCTCTGAGACCCAGGTCCCTCAATTGAAAATGGGGATGGGATGGCAGCACTTATTCTGCAGGGTAGTTACAAAAATGAAATGAGATGTACAAGTCAAGTCACCAGCACAGTACCTGGCTGCCTAAAGCTATCATTCTATAGCATTTCTTTATGGACGTTAATTTTTATAAAGCCCTGGTTAGCGCAGTAAAAAGAACCAAGGCATTGTGGCCAGGATCTAAATATGACTCTTCCATTTGCTACCTGTGTAACCCCCCTGAGCAAATTACTTCACTTCTCTGAACCTCAGTTTACTTACATCTACAATGCTGGTGATAATAATCCCTACCTTGAAAAATTGCTCTAAAGCATATGTGAAAGTACATGTAGGTCAGGGAATATGTCCTCCTGTTCCCTCTCACTAACTTAGGAAAAAGTGACCTACCACCTGCATGCACACTCACGAACCATAGGTTAATTACTCAGTTCTGAAACAAGCAAAACATATGGAACACACCATCATCAGACACACTTACTTCTGCTTCACAAACTCATCAGTAATAAGCTTCTTCACGTCCCCAAAAAGCGAGTGATGTATCCTGATAGCAGAGAAAGAAAAATCCATCAGTAAATCAATTAATCAATCAATCAATCAGATATGGTACTCCCCAGATGTATGCAGAGGCATTTTCAACAGGAAAAGAGGTTATGAGCATAAGAAGAAAACTCCATAGTAGCCCAAGAGATAGTGAAACAGAGGACAGAGAGTTTGGGACCATTTCCCACCCACTCAGGTCAAACCCTGGACCCTCTACCGGTACCCCCACCCATTCCACCAGACCACCAGACTGATGCAATCCTGGGACCATCCTCTCTTGCCAAATGACAATACGGACAGCAAGCACTGAGAGAGCCCAATCATACCCAGGGCGCAGCCCCAGCTTGCGCAGCACCTCCCAGATGACAGCTGCAAAGGGAGGCAAGAGGAGACAGGGACAGAAAATGAACATGTGGAATTCCAACTGTGGCCACCCATTCAGCTACATGCCCACTCACCCTCACTGGACCGATTTCCATTCATAAAGATGATGCTAAGAAGCACCATGAGGAGACCTAGCTTTGGCGAATCCTTAGTCCTAGGGAAATAACAGGGTAGAGAGAAGATTTATGTCCAGCAGCCATCTGCAAAAAACATATCAGCCAGCTCACTAGGCTACCCTCTCCCAGATTCCTCACACATGACAGAATTCTTCCCAGTTTATGCTTCAAGCTCTATGTGACGCTGAGCAAGGCACTTAGACTCTTGAGTCTCAGTCTCCTGTTAAGTAGAATGGCAAAATCCAATGCTCCTCTGTCCCAGGTTGTCAAAAGGATAGAAGAATGCCTGTCAACCTGGAACAACCCAGGCACCCAGCCAATGTGAGTCCTTTCTCTCCCAAACCGATCCCCCTGCTCCAAGAGAATTCTAGCACAGCCCCAGTGATGCTCCTGTCCTTCAAGGATCATGATTCACCCATACCAGGAAGAACCACTCTACCAAAGCCAGTAGGAAGAGACAGGCAACAACTGGTCTGCTTTTCTGGGAAGCTTCTGGAAAAACAGAAAACCTGACAGGAGGAATATACCATTCTAGGCTTCTATACTCTTCAGTCACCATTACCATGTGCAGGGCTCCAACTATGTGTGGGAATTGGAACGGGGGCTTTTTAGGTTCTGTCTTTCTGCCTCTCCAAGGGGTTGTGGGGAGAGACGACAGGGATGGAGTAGTGCCATAGACAGAAGCAGAGCCTCCCTCCCACCCCAGCCCTTTCCCAGCTTACGTTCCCAGTATGCCCGCATCAGTGGGCTCTAAGGTGCTGAGAAGAATGTACAAGTGGTCATTCTTATCAATTTCCTTCAACTGAATCCCAAATACCTATGGATGGGGAGAACAGCTTGTAAGATCACAAGTTCAGATTCCTGGGCATCCCAAAGTTCCCATGTACCTAGGTATGTGGGGGTATGTGGGGGTATGTGGGGGTATGTGGGTGTAGGTGTGAATGCGCATTCGTGTGGTGTGGGGGGAGGGGCCAGTGAGATAATGTACATAAGCCTAGGTGGATGGCACACAGCAAACAGCAAAGAAATGTACTATTGTTCTCAGCATCATCTCTGATTCTCAGGAATCTAGGGAGATAGAGAACGGGGAATGGAAGGAAGATGTAAGCATGTAAAATATATTACAGGACATCTCCAGCAGCAGACAGAAGCCAGGACTAAGTTGGGTGGCTTGGGTCCTAGCTGTGCTTTTATGAGACTTGCTATGTGACCCTGGGCTAGTTTATGCCCCTCCTTAGACCACCCCAGATATGGGAAGGCCCCTTCCTATCTATCCATCCACACAGTGATAGGGTTGAATTAGTGAGTCTGTGGTCCCTCCCCCAGAACAGACATGTATATTTGTTCAATTCAATCCTTCCCCATTGCATCCATCCCCCATGGCTGCCCCTTCACCTTCTCCAAGGAATAGCCTGCTCGTTCAATGATTTCAGGGTACACATCAGTGTATTCTTTGATGATGTCCTTCAGCATGTCTGCAAGGGGAGAGTGTTGCGAGCACCTGAGCTGAAATGAAGTCAGGTGGCCCCCAATCCAAGCTAAAGACTGTTTGCCAACTCTGTTGTGGGTGGCACAAACAGGTTCTGAAGTAATGAAAAGAGATGCTAGCACTGCCCAGTTAGAACTTTGGGAGTACAAAGGTAGGAGTGTAAGGACAAGAAATGTCCTCAGCACATGGGAAAAAGGGCCATGGAGGGCACAGCTTAGGGGATGGAGGGCTAGCAGAACTCTACCTGAGCGTTTGATGGGAATCTTCGTCTGGTCTTTAACCAAGAGGTACTTCACCAAATCGTTTGCCTGGGAAAGGGAAAAAAAGGTAGAAAGATCAAAATACGTTTGCACAAGATTTGAGAGGAAGGCAGAAAAGGTAGGCAAGGCAGTAGATAAGGCAGAGTGGAGAGGACAGGGTTCTTACCCTCCCCTGCAAAAGGGCCACATCTCGAGGTATTGGTGTTTCAGGCTCTTGGGATGACTGGAGCTTCGCAGCTCGACGGCGAGCCTTGCCCCTACGGGCCTTAGGTGACCTCAGGGAGAGCAAAGCTCTCCGGGCCCAAGCAGCCAAACGAGTCCTTGATGCCCTGCGGGCCCAAAAGGCTATGGGGCCCCTTGAAGCCCTGCGCGCCATTGAGGCCATTAGGGCCTTGGAGACCCTTCGGCCAGCTGTGGTTCCAGAAGCCTGACTCTGATCACTATTGCCATCCTCTTCGCTATTCAGATGCTTCACCTGCAGCAACAGAGAGGAAGCACAATATTGTCAAACAAAGTAGATGTTCCTTTTCCCTCATCCTCTCTCTTCTGGAAGGCCCCTCTAATCCCACCCCTGGAGTAACAGCCTGATTAGACATTGGCCATGTTGAGTCTTGGGACTGTTTTTCACTGACTTCAATGCAGAAGTTTCATCTCTCTACCAGGCTAGGAACAACCTGAGATGGGGCCTGAGAATTCTCCTCTTCCTATGTCCACCACTGGCCCTTCTTGTACCACCCTGCACAAGTCACCCCACCTTTCTAGGACTCAGCTTCCTTCTCTATAAAACTGGATTACTTTCAGGATTTAATGAAATAACCTGTATGCATGTGCCTAGCTCAAGGTCTAACACATGGTAGGTCCTATGTAAATACAAACTACATTAACATTGCAGCTAAGTATGTGTACTATCTCAGTTCTCCATGACTCTGTGAACTCTCTGCAGAGAGAAATGATATCACATTCCTCTTATTGTCCCCCTTAATCTTGATGAGCACAGGGAACTTTCTAAATGTTTGCAGAACAAATGGACTAATGAAGAGAAGTGGAAAGGGAAGACTGGTGTTTATAGACGTCTTACCTTTCTGGCTTTCTTGGCCTTGACCTTGGGCCGAGTATCCTGATTCTCCTGAGCCTGGGCAGCCGCACCATCAGGCTTAGGTTCATCTGCCAAAGCCTGAGAGGCAGGAGCCTCAGTCTCCAGGGCCTTTGTACCAGCCTTTATATCAGCCACACAGCTGACCTTTTTGGTTTCAGTGGCAGGCATTGTCACAGGCTGAGGGTCAGCACTCTGCATCTTGGTGTCAGCTGCTGGACTCTTCTTTTCAACTGTCAGAACCTGGGTATCAGTCAGCTTAGTGGTAGGGGAGGCCTGAGTGGCAGCCACCTCCTGAGCCTCTGGGGCCTTTGAGACCTCTGTGGCCTTTGAGACTCCTGCAGCATTTGAGACCTTCATGGCTTCTGAGGTCTCTAGTGCCTTTGAGGTCTTCGGTATCTCTGAGACCTCCAAATTATGGGTCACTGTCAATAGGGTCTGTATCTTCAAGCCACTGTCCTCTGAAGCTTCAGCCTGCAAGAGGAAGCAGGAAAGCTCACAGACCTTCTCCCCATTCCCAACTAGGAAAATGGCTCCAAAATTCCAGGACCTCACTTCTCTGACCTATACTAACTCCTACTTACAGTGAGCTCTGCCCACCTAGACCCAACAAGGCCTCTCCTTCCTCTGAGCAGGAAGTGATGGCAGAAGAAGGCAGGCCTGCCCTCCCTCCCTACTTCCTTCCTCCATCCTTCATTCTTCCTTCTTTCCTCCCTCCCTCACTCCCTCTACTGGTGAGGGGGGGCACCCAGGAAGGAAAGTGGGTAAAGGACAAGGATGGGAGGGGTGGTACCAAGGGAACTGAGGCAGCAACGCGCTGGAGAAGAAAAGTAGTAAGGGAGAGGACAAAATGAGGCCTTACCTGGAAGCGGGTTGGACCCGTACCTTTCTCGCTTGTGTCAGACATGTCTCAAGTTGGCCTGGCAAGAGCTGAGCCTGAGGAGAGAAGGCCTGTGTCAAAGGGCCTGAACGTCCTCTCTCCTGTTCTGCCTGGAAGCTGATCCTCACTTTCCCTAGGGCCCCAAACCCAAACCCCGCCCCCGCCCCCAATGACTCCGTTCTCGGATTCAGTAATCCAAAGCTTCTAGATCTCAATTCTCTGCAGCCGCACCCTCCCCTTCTCCAGGAAGATGTGCCAGCGCGGCAGCTCTGAGGACCCCGCCCCTTTTCCCAGTGCACCCCCCCTCCAGCCGCAGACCAACAATGCGCATGCGCGTTCGCTGCGGAGGCCCACCTCAGCCCCGCCCGCTTTCCCAGCACAAGCTCTTTCTTTGAAGTCCACCATGCACATGCGCATTCGGCAGCAGCCCGTCTCCAGGCTGGCTTTCCTCTACACGCCCCTTCCTAGCAATCCAGAGTGTGCATGCGCAATGGTCCGGACTCCGTCCACCGCCCTTTCTCAACACAAGCCCTTCTCCAGGTCCGCAGTACCATTTGGTCCCGCCCCCTCCCCAACAAGCTTTCTTCTAAAATTGTCGCAGTTTGGTGGTCCCGGCCCCTCCCCTACTCACACCCACCCCAAGTCCACACTATGGCCCTGTCCCGCCCTTTTTCACAACACGCCCCCTCCAACCAGGGGCAAAGCGCATCTTGGTTCCGCCCCTTCCTTAGTACACCCCCTCCTCAAATCTAGAATGGAGCCAGTGATTCCATTTTAGGCCCAGCCAAACCGGGTCCAGTCCCCTCCCTTCCCATCCGGATGGATCCGGTACGATCCGGTCCCTACAGCAGGTTTTCTCCAGATATGAGAGGGTGGGGCCGATCCTTATTGGGCTGTGATCCAGAGCCGGGCTGGGCCCCACAGCTCACCTCCTTCTCCTTAAGTTCCAGAGTGCGTCCACGCTCCAAGCCCCTCTAAAACTCCTAGACTGCCCTCCCTGCTCCAGGCCGGAAGTGGTCCCGCCCCTTTCCGCCTCCCTAGGGGGGCCTCTGTCGCAGCCAGTCTGCCCTTCCCCCCCGCCCCCCGCTGATCCTCATTCCTTATCACCCCCGTATTCCCTCTGCCTTGCTCCCTGCTCCCTATCACCCCTCGCATTTCCTATTTTACCCCACAGAATTCCTTATTCCTATTCCTTACATCCTATCCTGTGTTACCTTTGCACCCCCTTCCCTAGTACTCCTTAACCCTTCTCTGCATTCCCTATTTTCTTCTCTGGATTTCCACTTTCCCTCAGTATTCCCCTCTTCCTCCCAGTCGGTCACTCAACAAACCCGGTTCCCCTCCTCCCCACTAGTCTCAGATCGCCAATCCTTACCGCCTACTACCCTCAGGAGTCCTGATTGCCTACATCCTGCTCCAGGTCATCTCTCCCTCAGCTGCAGTGGTGCAGTATGGATTGCCCACCTGCCTGGCTATAGGTTCGAGGGAACTGAAATCACTGGCTGCCAGGAAACCCAAATCTCAACGCCCCTCACCTTGTCCTCCAGCAAGTCCGGGATGAGTCTGCCCTCTCTCAGTCCCTCTCGAAGTCTCAGCCTCCTGGACTAGAGCTGCAGCCAGCCCAGCCCAGCCCCTTTCCGCAGCCCCCTGCCACCCCCCTCCTTCCTTGGGGGTGGGGCAAGGGGCCCAGCTCTGGGCTGTCTGACGCCAAAGCCCATGTTTATGCCACTGTACCAGGCTCAGTCTGCAGACCTTCGAACTAAAACCACCGCCTCAAAGCGATTCATTCACTGAATGTATTTATTTTCGTATCTTTATTTTTTCTTATTACAAAGATAATCATGTGAAAATTCAAATAATGCAGAAATGTGTAACATACCAATGAAAGGCCACCCTTATCTCATTTCCCAGAAATAACCACTATTAACATTTTTATATACAGTCCTCCAGATTTTTTTCCTATTCATTACTAATTATTTGGGGTTTCTCCCCACAAATGGTATCCTACACCTACTGTTCCATGACCTGTTTTTTTTCCAGTTATATATTCTAAACAGCTTTCTATAGTGCACATTTTTCTTAACAACTTCATATTATTATCTTGTATAGATGGCCCATAATTTATTTAACCAGTCCAGGATACATGGCTATGGACATTCAGATTGTTTCTCTCTCTCTCTCTCTCTCTCTCTCTCTCTCTCCTATTACAAGCAATGCTACAAGGAATATTCTGCATCTGTATATCTGTATTGAGCTTTTTTTATTTGCAGTACTTTTTGCTGACTAAAATGCTACAAAAAGTCTTCCATTTGATAAGAAATTTGTCAACTTACTCTCAAAAGGTACATGGGAATAATGTTCCCACCAACAATGTCTCTCATATGCTTGTGTTACAAATATAACAAATATTTTTCATGTTATTCATGATAACCTTTGCTATACAAAAGGATTTAATTGTTATATGATGAAATGTATCAGGTGTTCCTTTATCACGACTGGATTCTGCTTCATGCTTAAAGATGCTTTCCACACTCCTATAACAATCCCTGTTTTTTCCCAAGCACTTTTATGGCTTTGATATTTACATTTAAGTATTTGATTATTCCAAAATCTGTTTTGTAAAAGGACTCAGCTTAATTATTTTCCAAAATCACTGTCTCTTATCCTTACACCATTTGCAAATTAATCCATCTTTTTTCCCATTGATTTGACATGACACTTTTATCACATAATAAATTTACATAAGTAATTGGGTCTATTCAAGAGAACAAAATAAGATGTATAAATAATGGAAAGTAGACAGAATTATCATTAGTTACTGAGTATATGAATGCAGACCTGGAGAACCCCAAAGCATCAACTAAAAAGTTATTAGAAACCATAATAAAATTCAGCGTAGTGGTCAGTTACAGAAATAATATTCAATACCTTTCTTACACTCAAAAGTAATTCAAATGGTCATAAGTCTAGTGCTTTATGAGGTCACCTTTTCCTTTACTATAATAAAATATCAATCCCTACATTCTATGGATAATTCTCTCTCTCTCTCTTTTACACACACACACACACACACACACACACACACACTTCCCACACAAGATGGGCCTCTGTTCTCCTGATTCCTCTCTTTCTCTCAATTGTTGCTTCCTCCAAGTTTTTATCAGTTTCCTAATTTCTTGTCTCCTAGATTCTCTCCCCCATCCACAAAGGCTTTATTTCACACTAGACACCGCTCCTCCTTGCCTTCCAGTTCTAGTACCCAAATTCCCATTGCTTCCAAATCATAGCTAGCCTTGAAGGCCAAGGTAAGGACTTTGGTCTTGATCTTGAGAGCACTGAGAGGTTTTTGAAGGGGTTTAGGCTTTGATACAATACAGATTTGAGTTTTAGATAGAACACCCTAGCTGCCTAATCAATAAGAAGTATAGATTAGATGTCTACCTGGAAAGAGATAACTTAGTTATCTAAGTAAGCAATGATTGTGTTTGGCCTAGAGTGGTAGCAATGGAGGTAGTGAGAAATGATTGACTTCAGAATATATTAAAGAAGTAAAAAGGGGCAAGACTTTATGAATAATTGGGTGCGAGGAAAGAGGTAAGGAAGAGGGAAGTATCAAAGGGAACTATTGGGGATCTGATTTGAGAGATCAAATGTGTCAGTGGTAACTTATTTCACTGAGATAGGGAACACTAATAGAGGGGAACTGGACAGTGATATTGAGATACCTGTGGGACATCCAAGAAGAAATATTCCATAGGTAGTTGAATATACACATCTGAAGCTCACGAAAAATGTCTGGACTGAGATAACAGATCTAGAAGTCATCAATATATAAATGGTTCTTTAATCTATGGAAAGGAAAATAGCACCTGAGAAGAATGTGCAGCCTTAGAAGAGATGAAGCCTAGGATAGAGCCCTGGAGACAAACAGTGACCATGGCATAGGTGGAGGACAAGGACCCCATGTCTCATGGATGGATATGTAGTGACCAAAGAAATAGGAAGAAAAGCAGGAGAAAGTAGTGTCATAAAACCAGGGGGAAAGAATGTTTCAAAAGGAAGAAGGGGTCAATAGTGTTGAATGCTATCAAGAGGTCAAGAAAAGTCGTGAAAAAATGTCTAGAGATTATAACAATCAGGTGGTGGTCTGGTCTCTTGGAGGGGTTAATTTCACTACACACATTTGTGGCATAGATTGGTAATTGCTTACCCCAATATCCATTCTTATCTTCTTCCTTAGTAATAAAACATCTTGAATTTTAGCTGGACACAGCCTCCTGGAATAAAGGCCATGAAGACAAGGGTGAAATCCTAAGGATAGTGGAGCAGTAAACTAAAAAGAACCTGAATCTCTTAACAATCTCACGGTACCACCATACCAGCTTTGGACTGCCTACCCTCTAGATTTCTTTTGGGTGAGATAGATACATGTATGTCTTATTTAAACCATTGTTACTTGGAAGTCTATGTCATGCAGTAGTTTCATGATTGTAGTGAGTTGAGATGTGAATGGTAGGTGAGGTATACATGACAATGAGTATAGACTACTCTCTCTTTTTTTTTAAAGATTTTATTTATTTGCTTGACAGAGAGAGAGAGAGGGAGCACAACAGGCAGAGAAAAAGAGAGAAGCAGACTCCCCGCTGAGCAGGGAGCCTGATGCAGGGCTCTATCCCAGGACCCTGAGATCAGGACCTGAGCAGAAGGCAGACTAAGCCACCCAGGCGTCTTTCTTTCTTTCTTTCTTTCTTTCTTTCTTTCTTTCTTTCTTTCTTTCTTTCTTTCTTTCTTTCTTTCTTTCTTTCTTTCTTTCTTTCTTTCTTTCTTTCTTTCTTTCTTTCTTTCTTTCTTTCTTTCTTCTTCTTTCTTTCTTTCTTTCTTTCTTTCTTTCTTTCTTTCTTTCTTTCTTTCAGATTTTTATTTATTTATTCATGAGAGACACAGAGAGAGGCAGAGACAAAGGCAGAGGGCCAAGCAGGCTCCCCATGGGGAGCCCTATACCTGACTCAATCCCAGGACCCCGGGATCATGACCTGAGCCAAATACATATGCTCAACCACTGAGCCACCCAGGTGCCCCTAGACTACTCTTTCAAGAAACACCTGAGCCTGATTTGAAGGTTCTCCCAAAATCTAGCTCTAACTAGTTTTTAGCCTTTTTCTTGCTGTTTTTCTGAACACTGCCTATATTCCAACCAAACACAACATTTACCATTACCAGATAAGTTCTGCTTTCTCTTGCTTAGGAGGCTTTGTACAATTTCTTCCCCATGGAATAGCTTCTGTTACATCTCTCCTCTGTTACAGTTTCCACCTTT
This sequence comes from Canis lupus familiaris, assembly GCF_011100685.1. Classification (NCBI taxonomy): domain Eukaryota; kingdom Metazoa; phylum Chordata; class Mammalia; order Carnivora; family Canidae; genus Canis; species Canis lupus. Next base: position 46,569 of record NW_023330544.1, read on the forward strand.
TAAAATTCCAAAACATTTTAAGCCCAGTTACAGCCTTTGGGATGCTGAGTAACCTTAATGGAATACAGATTCAGAACCTTAGGGGATACTGGATTTAAGGGACTCAAGCAAAATCTCAGTCCAAGTCCTTCAAAGAGGCATTCCCAAAGATTTTTAAAGCCAAACTTCCCGAGTTCCCTCTCAATACCACTATCTTCCTAACATAATACCAGAGCTACCCTTATAACCTGTGGATCAGAGGACAGGAAGAAACCTTATCAGAAGAGAAAAGACAAATTCATTCATTCACAATCTTCACCCTTTGACCAGAGAGATTTTTTTTCTACCTTCTCCTTGTGAACTCTTTTGATCTTTAGCACCTACCCATAAAATCTGAAGAACCTAGATCACTGGGTCCCAGACAAGTTTCCAGCATCCATACACTGGCAGGCAAATACCTGAGATCATATAGGTTCTACATGTCAACTAAGGACAAAGATGAAAAGCTGAGTTATCACCAGGTAGCTCTGTTCAGGAGATAAGGAAAGGCAAGCTAAACATTGCTCATGTAGAATGTTAGGGAATGAAACTGCCTAAACCTGGAACATCTAAGATTTCAAACCATTGAAGCTTAAATTGGAAGCCCAGAATATCCTTAACCACAAACCCTCTCTTAACATATTTCCCTTTCCCCAAATTATATGAAATAAGTACAAAATTTTGGAAAATTCAGAGATAAGGCTAGAAGTGGGTAGCAAAGTTTTCTCCCCAAGGATGCCTATCACTTTTTTAGTCATCTGAGTTCACACAACATAGCAATTCACTTAAAAATTGGACATTAGACCTTCCTGTTCTTCACACTTTTCCATCCATTCCCATTACTGGAAAGGCCTACTAACCATCCCTTATCCTGGGCCCCATTCCTCATTGCTATTCGGCCCTTTCTGTCCTTCAACATCTGGGAAGGGCAACTCCTCTATTTCCAATTTTCAGATTCCTATGTCCTCTCTTGTGAGCTACTGGTGGAATCTCATTTTTTCTTTCTTTTACATGCAGGGCAATTTAATTTATTTTGTAATACTCCAAGCCCAGAAAGCTATCTTTCCACGATCAAAATGACTGCATTTTTTAAACCAAAGGCAAATTTTCCATAGATGAGGAAATGAGGAAACTAGCTACCCACTTTTGGACTAACACTCTTTCCCCCTGCTCTTTGCACAGTGAGTCCTTTCTCATCACATATCTGTGAGGCAGATTCAGGCCATTCAACAGTCATGGAGCACCAACAATATTTTAAGCACCTCTATAGAGGCAGTCCTTTTCTTGAGGGGCTTTCATTTGTATTGTATGAGCATCAGCCTCATTTTTACAGAGGAAAATATTAGGAGTATAGGAGTAAGGTAACTTGCCCATGGCAAAGCAACTAACAACTAGTAAATGACAGAGAGAGGCCTTGAACCCAGGTCAGCACAATGCCAAATACCAGAAACTTCACTACTATGCTGTACTGCTTCCAATGTTTTAAGTCGGAGAATATCCTTTCCAATCCTCTTCATAAACATATATGTGGTGGTGTGTTACAATATGATTATCTTCTATGGAGATGAATCTAGCTGGATATTCACATACCCATTTTGATACTATCATAAAGTATCATAGGGTATGTAATTATTTTGTTGTCATGAGATCAACATAAAGTTTTTAGAGTTTTATTTTTATTAAAGCAATGCATGCAAGGCAACAAATCAAACAGTATAGAAGAGCATATGATCAAAACCAATAGTCTCTTGCCTCAATCCTCCCCTTCTCCATCTCACTCCCTCCAGGAAACCTTAAAAGGATTTTTGTTGTTGTTCTGCTGGTATATCCCTTTACAACTCTAGATAACACATATATAGATGTTTCTTGGTTTATAAAATTTAGGCAATATCTTATTGTCTACCCAGTATGGCAATGAGGATTTTGTTCATGTATATATACTGCCTCACTTTTCCCTCTACTTCTCTATATTTTTAAATACTGATATTCCTTTTTTTTGGTTCTTGGTTAATTTTATAACTTGAAAAAAAACATATTCAAACCTTCATTCCTTATTCCATTCATTTTTGACCAGATAATGTCATCTGCCCACTTTTTAGGACAAGGCTATTAGGGCCAATACCCTCCTGCTGCCCATTCAATGACCCACATTGTCAGTTTAATCTTTCCTTTACATTGTTCAGATTATTAACATTTACATTCTGTTCTGCTGCCACAAGCAGGTCTTTCATTTTTTGTTCCCAAGTTGGCTCTAAAACCTGAAGACCAATAAATAGCATTTACATTATCATGACTATGTAAATATTTTTCAAAATCCAGCTGGGTAGTGAGCCATGAATACACTTCCCTCTCTACATATCCAAAGACACAATCTCTGGGCCTCTCAAAGAAGAATGTTTCTACTACCAAAGTCAAAGAGAGTCTCTCTTATATTCTATCAGCTGCTTATAATTATATTTTATTTTGCTTTATAATTGGACTATGATTTTCTCAAATAGTTACACACACATAGAGTTTCTAATAGCTTTTCTCTTTTTCTTGAGTCATTTGCCTTTATCATATCCATTCATTCAACAAATATTTATTGAATGTCTCCTATGTGCCATGCACTGTTCTAGAAGCTGAGGGTACAGCAGTGAAGAAGACAGACATCCTTGCTCCAGGGAGCAGATACTCTAGTGGGCAAGAGAAAATAATCAGATATAAAGTAAAATATACAACAAGTTAAAATGTGGTAAATGCTATAGAAAAAAATAAATCAGGGTAAAAGAAATTGGGAATGCCAGTGATTGTGGGAGATTATTGTACTTTAAAATAAGTTGGTCAGAGAAAGACCCCCTGAAAAGGTAAAATGTGAGCAAAGACTTCAATGACATGAGAGAGCTAACCAAGTGGATACCTGGGGAAAGAACATTTCAAATGAAAGAACAGTCAGTGTAAAGGCCCTGAAGCAGAACTGTACCTACCTTTTTTTTTCTCCTGACATTTTTAGAGAGCATAAAGGTCAGTGTTGCTAGAGAGGTGGGAAAAGGCAGAGAAGGAAGTAATAGGATGAGGCCAGATAGGTAACAGGGCTTAATCTTACAGGGACCTGTAAGCCACAGTGGGATCCACAGGAGAAGTTTGAGTAGAAGTGGAAGAGGATCTGAATTTGGTTTTATAAGGCTCCCTCACGTTATTCGGAATGGAATATATACCGGTGCGGTGGTGTGGGGTGGTGAAAGGGAAGATTGCAAAGAGAGAAGCAGGAGGACCAATGAGGAGGCTATAGTAATCCCTTGGGTTGGATTAACCATTTCCTGGGTTCATTGTTCTGGGCATCTGTTCTGGAAATCCTTCTTCAGCTTTGGAAAATTAACTTCTAATATGTTTTTAACAATTTTCCTTTCATTTTTTCTATTCTATCTAGAACTTCTATTATTCAGATGTTGAAATTGCTGATCTCTATCTCTTAAAATATTTCTCATACCTTGTGTTTCTTCGTTGTTGTCCCCCCCCCCCCTATATTCTGGGTAATTTCCTCAACTTTCTTTTGCAGTCCTTCTGTTGATTTTTTCTTATTTCAACAACTTATTTTTCATTTCTAAGGAGTCTTTCTTTTCTCAGATTGTTCCTATTTTGTGGCATCTAGCTCTTGTTTTATTCATGCTATATCTTCTCAAATTTTGCGGAAAATATTATTCTTTTCTGAAATTCTCTTTTGTTTCCAAAATTCCCAAATTGCTCTGGGATCAGTAGTTTTATTTATTTTAGTCTTTTTCTTTCATGCTGCAGTTTCTTTTAATTTACCTGAGGATCCTTGGTTTTCCATTCCTAGTTAAGAGATAGGACTGGTAGCTGGTTTCTCTGTTGTTGTACAAGCTCTAAATAGAGCTCTCCCCCATGAGGAAATTATGAAAGGAAACTTTGTGTGGACTTGGGAGAGGTGGCAACTGACAGGCTATGAGTGGTCCAAATATCAGAATGAGAAGGTTTTGTTCTGTCATACCAAATGCCATAGGACAAATCTAAGTGTTCTCTACATAGCTTGTAAAAATGTTATTAGAGGTTTTGCCTGAAGGTAAGTACTGGAGCTGCATGCTACCTATGTGTGTGGAAAGGGCAGGGAGATAGGGGTTCTGACTGTTGCTGATATCCCATATGCAGACCTTCAAGTAACCTTTTTCTCAGCTCTATTCCTCACTCCCGTCCTCCACTGTACCTGCAGACACAGTCCAGAACGTCTCCAGGTTCCCACATACTGACTAATGCCCATCAACTCAGCCTCTCCCCGACCTTCCTCCACCTAGGTCTCCAGAGGGATCAGGAGTTTCCCATACTTTTCATCTCAGTCCAGCCTCATCTCACTCTAGTCCTAGCAGCTAATATTTACTGAATGCTAACCTTGTTCCAAGGATTCCAAAATTACAATGTCACCTAATCTTTATTACAACTTTACTACAATTTTATGAAGTAGGTGATGTTATTATCCTTGTTTTACAGGAAGAAACTGAAGCTATAGAGTGATTAATATTATTAAATATTAATTATTAATATTATTAGCTCAATGTTACATTGCCAGTAAGTGGCAGAACTGAGATTCAAACCCAGATGATCTGAATCCAGTAGTTCTATATTGAACCACTATGTTCTATTCTCATTTTTGCCCTAGCCTGCCTTGGCCTCTGACTATTCTGGAGATTGTATGGTTTATGTCTGTGGGACCTCTGATTAGTTATGGAGCCCTAAGTTAAGTCTCTCTTGTCTCAAAGTTAAAGTCAATGACAAAAGGGACTAGGATTGGGGCCTTACCCCACCAACCCCTCTCTCATATCTGCTACCTTTTTATGATGATCAAGGCTAAATGAACCTTTCTCTGGCCTAAGTTTCTGGGCTTCTCTGGATGTTTATAGGAAATAAAAACTCCACCTTGAGTCAACATAGCAAACAGACAGACTCAGCACTCTAGTATGTTCAGCTTTTATTCATCTACAGCTAGATGAGGGGGAAAAGGGAGGCATGGAACTGGTCCCTCTCCAGGCAAAATGCCAACCCCAGCTCTAAGACAATCCTGGATTGTATGGGCCTCAACCCCACTCTTCAGGGCAGTTCCTCTCTCAAGAGAAGGGATACCTGGAGGTGTAAAAGAGCAAGAGTTTGGGGATGGGCTCAGACCCTATAGACATGAACAACAGACTTAGGCCAGAGGTGAGATCATGTCTGGGTGGAGATGCCTCATCTGTGTCAGCTTTTTGCTGACTATCTTCCTTGAAATGATATATATCAGGGACCCCCGGGCCCCACCTCATCAAGTACAAAAGTCAGTTTTGGGATGAGGGGAAAAAGATCTGGGATTTTTTAGAAAATTAGCTCTTTGGAGGGGAATAAGGGAAAGTTATTGGGTCTGTTTTCTCAGTCCTACAACTCAGAAGCTAGACCCAGAGAAGAGAGTTACTATTTGCTGAGCACATGTCAGGTGCTGCACCAGAGATTTTAGAGTTATTATTTCATTTAGTCCTCACAGTGTCCCTGTGAGCTAAGCTCTATTATTATCTCCATCACATAGAGGAGGAAACAGAGGCTCAGAGGTTGAGACATAGTTAGGAAACGGCAGAACCAAAATTTGAACCTAGGTCCCTCTGATCTCAAATGCCTTCATTTCCCACTGCCTGACACTGAGAATGAACTAGATGTATGTTATATGTGGGTAAATGGAGGGGTCATGGCTTCAGGAAAGGTGAGGAAGAAGATCAATATCTTACTTTTATGTGACCTCAGTCTCTGGGCCCAGTTAACACATTGGTAAAATGTGGATAAGAATAGTATCTAGCTCATAGGGTCAATTTGATAATTCAATAAGATTGTGGGTACCAGATGCTTATCGTGCTTTTAGCACACAATGGCACTTATCAGATGCAATTTTTTACACCCGAGCTCCTAAAGAGGAAAAAAAATGTATCACAGTGCCTTGCATAGGGTTCAATGAATGACAGCCACTCTGTTATACTCTAAAGCCTTGTTACTCAAAGTAAAATCCATGGACTAGCAGCATCAGCATCACCTGGGAGCTTTTCAGAGAAGGCAGAATCACAGGCCCCATCCCAGGCTTTCTGAATCAGAATCTGCATTTTAACAAGATCTCCAGGAGATTCATGTGCATGTTAAAGTTGTTGAAATACTTGTCCAGAGGTCCCTTATTTTGTGATCTTCTGTAAATATGGTTCTGAGGCTTGATAAAGGTCACAGAGAATTAAGCAGATTTACAAAATGGATGACAGAAATTGTTTTCCCTCTCTGGTCCTTAGTTTCTCCATCTGTATCTCAAGGCCTGTTCAGGAGGAGTTCTGGGTCCCCAAGTACTAGCATATGTAGGCCAAAGATAGAGACTACTTAACCCACCTTCCTATCTTCTCTCTCAGCTGTTGATGACAAGCTATTCCATACGTTCTACTGTGGTTTCCCACTGTGGTCACACCTTGTCATCTATGTCCCGTTCAATCACATGCTGAGGCCCATAAAGCCATCTTTGACCTGGATCTGCCTCACTTTGCTTTTATTTCCAATTTCACTATGTAAGTTTGCTTCCAAACTTATTGTTTTATTTATTTGTGCATACATTTGTTCATTCTTTTGTCCATTTTTTAGCAGAGTATAGTGACAAAGAGCATGCACTCTGAGATCAGACTTCTTGAGTTTGAATCCTGGCTTTGCCAGCTTTGGGACTCAGGACAAGTCACTTCACTTCTGAGGGTCTCATTTTACACATCTATAAAATGGGGATAAAATTAGGACCCACTTGCATGGATTAAATGAGTTTATATATGTGAAAATGTCTGCTAAAATCAGTGCCAGGGACATAAGTCCTTGATAATATTAGCTTGATTATTTTTTTAGCAATTATTTCCTGATGCTGACTATGTGACTTGCACTGTGTTGGGTACTATGGAAAGAGGAAGATAAATTACATACAGTCCCAGCTCCCAAAGAGTTCACAGTCTAATGGGGGACAGGAAAAAGGAAGCAGATAGTTTTAATAATATGCTGGGAGAAAAAAGAAGTGTGAATGTAGGATGATGGGAATGGTGAGGCCTACCAGGAGACAGTGGTTAGTTCTCTACCCCCAATCAGTCAGAGAAAGCCTTACAGAGATGACACATAAATTGAGGCTTGAAATACGAAATATTCACTAGATGAGCAAGGGGGAGGGCAGGGCTGGGGTATTTCAATGTCACTGGAGTGTAGGGCACAAGCAGGAGTAGAGAATGGTTGGAAATGAGATTGGAAATGTAATTAAAGACTAGGTAGTGGAGTGGACTGCCAATGCCAGACCAAGTACCTGGCTCTTACTTGGTGGTGTCCAAACCATCTTATCTATTTGCACACCCTCAGGAAAGACTTCATCGGATAACCTCCAAATATGTATATTTATTAACTTATAAATTATATAAATGTACTACTGAGCAACTATATTTATTATGAAGTATATGCAAAAATACAAAGAATGAGGGAAAAAACCCTATGAGTGTTAGTATTCTTTCCCATTCCTTTATGATTTATCTCCGGCACCCCTGAAGCATGTGCACCTCACTTTAGAAATAACTCTGGCCCAAGGTGCCTAGGTAGCACAGTGGGTTAAACATCAGCCTCTTGATTTCTGTTCATGATCTCAGGCTCCTGAGATCAAGTGCCAGCCCTCCCCACCCCCTCACCAGTCTGCTTGAGATTATCTCTCTCCCTCTTCCTCTGCCCCTCCAGCTCATCTTCTCTCTCTCCCTCTCAAATAAATAAATAAATCTTTTTTTTCTTCTTTCTTTTTAAAGAAATAACTGGCCCATAATGAGGAGACATGACAAGGTTTTAATTAAGGAGTGACAATAATGAAATGGAGGTGGACTGGAGGGGCCAGCTGGGAAACAGAGAGCTCAGCAAGGACCCTGAGGATGTTAAGGGCTGGAGCAGTGCAGTGGTGGTGGGATTAGAGACCACAAAGAGGGAGAAACAACCTGATGTATGCAAAAAGTAATACAGAGGTGCCAACCTGACTTCAGCTTGTCTGACCCGGTAGATGACAGTGCCTTCTTTGCGGTGATAAAAATGAGAGAAGGAGCAAGTCAAGGGAAGCTTAGTGGAGGCCTCATTAGCTCATATAACACCTTAGTGTGAACTAGAAAAAAGTTTTCGCATTTGGGCGAAAACTCAGATTTAGCAGTTGAGTAAGGCCAGCACAGGCAGAGTTTCAGCCTTTGCTTAGACCTCCCTCACCAGAGGGGCTCCTTGTACTGTAAACAACCTGTGAGCCTCAACAACAGCCCCAGGCTTTGTCATCCAGAACCTCCTGGCTTTGATGGGCAGATGGCACTTCCCTAGGGAGAGGAAAGGTTGAAGGAGGTGTGATTTGTGCCCCTGGCCAGGGATTTCAGGGGAGAGGTGCTGAGGTGATTAAAGAGGGTTTCCTAGAAGCATGATTTCCATATAGGTAAGATTTGAAGGGACCAGAGTCACTGCAGGTGAGAAACCGGGGAAAGGAGAGAAGACCAAAAGCAAAAATGCTGTTATGGATTTGTAGTATGAGGACTAACCAGAGAGGTTGCTGATCAAATGATGCAAAGGCCAAGTAGTGGGGCAGAATTTGGATTTTTGCTTCAAAAGGGAAAAAAGCCCCAAAAGACTTTTTAAAAATTAAGTAAAGTAGGCTAAAGTAAATGTTCTTGGGCAGTTTCTGTGGAAAGTATGCTTGCTGGAGGCAGCACATACACAGAGGCCTCAGTGTGCTGCTGCCAGACCAGCTCCACCCTATACCCCCACACCTCCCAGGAGACCTTGGGGCAGTGCCAGCCCCGCCCACCCCCACACCAGTCAAGCAATAGTCTGTTTTAGCTGCTTAGAAACACTTCCCGCCTGAGTGGTCTCTTCTGCAAGCTGCATATCTTCCTCAAGTGTTTCTGGCAGACACTGCTTTGGTCAAATAATTTCACCCCCACCTCCACCCTACCCCCATATCTGTACCTCAGTTTCTCCATATGTAAAGGGACACTCATTTCTGCCTCTTACAGAGTTGCACTAATATTCTCTAGGACACCAAACTATCTATAACTCCTTAAAGGACAGTTCTGCTCCATCCCTATCCTTTACAAGATTTATCACTGACTCCCTATTCTCCATAGCAAAAGTCTTCACTACCATATGAGCTCCTTGAGCCTGGTATTCAAAATCCTTTATTCTCTAGGCTTACCCACTGCTCCAAACTTCCCTCCATACCTTCTTTACCTGCACCTCTGCCCTAGCTAAATACTTGCTGTTCCTTGAAATACATTCTGTGTTTTCCTGCTGTCTATCCAGAATGCCAATTCTGCAAATAATTGTTGAATGTCTGCTGTGTGTCAGGCCGTATTCTATGCACTGAAGATACAGTAGCAAATGAGACAGACAAAATCCCTGTCCTAAAGGAGCTTACAGTCCATTGGAAAAGACAGACAAGGAAAAAATGAAGTATATGTCAGTTTGTGGATGAGAAGTGTTACAAAGTAAAGAAAGCAGAGCAAGGGAGATACAGAGTAAGTAGGAAGGTGTTATTTTAGAGTAACCAAGAATGTCTCTCTGAGGAAATGACATTTGAACAAAGACCTGAAGGAAGATAGGGTGTAAGACTTGCAAAGATCATGAGGAAGAGTGTTCCAGACTAAGGGAACAGTCATTGCAGAAGCTCTGAGACAGGAGTGTGCTGAACAAATTCAAGAAACAGCAAGGAGGGCAGTGTGGATGGAACAGAATAAATGAGGGAAAGAATAGCAGGATATGAGGTTAAAGAGATGACAGTGAGTGAGACTGTGAAGGGCCCAAGGGCCCCTGGTGAGAACTTTGGCTATTACTCTGAGTTAAGACAGTCACAGAGAGTTTTGAGCAAAGGGACATGGCCTGATTTAGGATTAAAAAGATTTCTCTGACTACTGTAAAGAGAACAGATAATAAGGAGGCAAGGCTTTAAAGAGGGAAGCCAGTTAATAGGTCATTTGTCCAAGCAAGAGATGTTGGTAGTTTCGACTTGGGTAGCAATTGTGGGAGTGGTGAGAAGTAGTCAGATTGTGGATGTATCTAAAGATAGAGCCAAAATTCCCTGATGTATTAGATGTGGAGTATGAGAGGAAGAGGGGAGTCAGGCATGATTCTAAAATTTTTCAGCCAAACAACTATTTCCTGACATAAGGAACACTAGGGAGGAGCAGTTTGTGGAGGTGAGGGAGATACCAGAACTAAGTTCAGGATATATTAAGCTTTAGGTGTCTATTGGAAATTCTAGTGAAAATGTCAAGTAAGCAATTAGGTATGTAAGTCTGGATTTCACAGGACAGGTCCACAAGAGAGATACAGATTTGGAGGTCATCTGCCTATAAATGATATTTAGAGCCATGGGGATAGATGACATCACCCAGAGAGTGACTGTAGAAAGAACAGAGGAGAGGGAGGGGAGGTTGAGAACAGAGTCTTGGAGTATCCCAAAGATTTAGAGGCCAGGAAGAGAAGAAGTCAACAAAAAATATACTAAAAAGTCATGGCCAATGAAGACCATCTATCCAAAGCCTCCCTGTTTTTCAGGCCTAGCACCAAGGCTATCTCTCCTAGGACCCTTTCCTAAAGTCTTGGGGGAAAAGTGCCCCCCCTCTTTGAAGTTTATATTTTATTAGTTTCCTTAGTATCTCATTAGTCTCTCAGTTCTCTGAAGTTCAGGCCCTCTCCCTAGTCAGGCCAGATGCCTTTGCAGGGATTTGCATTTTGCTTTCACAATTTTTACCACTTATACCACTCATCATATTATTTACTTAACATAGATTTTTTAAATAGATATACTTTTTAAGATTATTTAAGTTAGTCTTATCCTAAGCAACAATATCTTTGAGCTCATGGGTTCAATGTGCTAGTTATATTTTAATACATATTAGAGTAGACATATAACAATTATAATAATAATGTTCAGTTGTGTCCCATAACCTTATGTGCCAAAACATGGAGTTAACTCAACACTTCAAGAAATGTAAAAGGCCCAACGCCAGGTCCACCATATACCAACTGTATGGTTACCATTTCCCTACCTGACAAATGGAGATAATGATAACTGCTTCACCGGATTTTATCTACCTGGCCTCCCCTCTCTTCTCTCCTTCCTTCTCTCACTTCAGTTCTATAGTATTATTTTGCTTTTTCTCTCTTCCTATCCCCCAGCCTTCTCTTCCTTCATATATTTTTTAAAGATTTTATTTATTTACTCATGAGACACACAGAGAGAGAGAGAGGCAGAGGGAGAAACAGGCTCCAAGCAGGGAGCCCAATGTGGGATTCGGTCCTGGGACTCCAGGATCACGCCGTGGACTGAAGGTGGCGCTAAACCACTGAGCTGCCCCGGCTGCCCATCTTCCTTCATCTTTTTGTTTGTAACTTTCTTTCTATGTTTCTAACTACCTCTTTTTTTCCTTTCTCTGTTTCTATCTCTCTCTTTCCTCTTCTGTTAGGACCATCAACAATAAAGTCCACATTGCAGAAGTCAAAGAGAAGCACCAGGAAAAGAAAATCTATGAGAAAGCCCTTCAGCAGGGAAAGATAGTTGTTCATGTAGGCATCAGGTAAGGGTCGATCCAGTCTGAAATGTGACCAATTTCATCTTAGTTGTGTGATCAGGAACTTACACATGTCATCCCAGTGCCTCAGTTCCTTACCTCTGTAAAATGGGGATAACGATCTCTATAAGATTACATGAACATGATCTAAGTTAATTAATATCCAAACTTGTAAGAAAGTAGGTGTTCAATAAATGGGAGCTTACATCCCCATTTCTACTCTCTTCCTGCCGGCAGGATGTGGCTTTTTTAAGAATTGGCACCCTCCAGTAAGGTTATATTCAAGTGAGATTTTTCTTAATTGAATCCTGTTTCCTGAGTTCCATTCTATTGGCAGAAATGTAGTCTTCATTCAGTGTTTCCTCCCAGCTTCCAGAAGACTTTCACCAAACACAGAAACCTTAGGATTGGCTGCTGCACACTGAGGAGTCAATGGCATATAAACAAGTTTATTCTAAAGCATGAGGAGAGGATGGATATGAGAGGCTATTTGAAGGGAAAGAGGCACTGTGTGTAAATTGAAAACAATTTTTGTAAAACAAATCATTAGCCATTTATTGTTCTATGTTACATTCAGATTTTCACCCACAGAGTTTTCCTTATGTGTAAGCTGCTTGTGAATCAATTTCTCAGGCACAATATTTAGGAGTGTGAATGAGGGAGAGAGATTAAGGAGCAGATGATAAACTATGAGTGAGGGATTTAGTTGAACTGGAAGCCTGGTCAGGTCTGCTGGAGCCAGGGTGGGAGTGGCAGAACTAGGTCATCTATCCATTTTCCTCCCCTGTAAAAGATACCATCCCCTTTCAACTTCCTCCCTTTCATGCCTAAGGAGTGGAAATCAAAGAAGTTCAAATCTCCACTACCTGGCAGTAAGTACAGAAGTGACTTTTTCCCTGGTCTATGAGAGGTTACTGCAGTGGCACCAGGGCCAGTACATGGTGGTGGTGAGCATGAGGCCTGGACAATTGATGACAAGGCTGAGTGTAGAGGTCACAGTGTCAGAAAGAATGGGCATTGTCTATGTTCGCAAATAACCGCTAAGGGCCAATCAACTGTGTACCAATACCCACAGAAGTAGGCCAGCAGCACTACAGGTCAACCATAATATTTGCCTTCCTAAATGGGAAACTGCACTTGGAATTCCCTTTAGTACCACTTATGCCTTGATCACACCACCAAGATTCCTCCGCGTTCAAATGAAGAGTGTAATGTTTGGGCTTTAAGATACTTGTGTTATAAACTTGGTCTGACACTTACAAGATGTGAACAGAGCAAATCCAATAACTTTCCAAGTTCTGAATTCTCTTATGAAAAAATAAAGATTGCAATAGTGGGTGCTGCGTGGGCTCCATAAAATCACATGCTAAAAACACGGAATTTGCAAAAGACAACCTAGTCAAACATGCTTACCTCAAGTGACCATTGAGAATGCAAGAGCAAGGGGCAGACAGTGCAAAGTACAGGCTGCTCTTACAGAAGACATCTCGGGCTGTGAAATGTCATTCAGGGAAATGTCTTGGCTGCCAGCCTTTCTTCATTCATCTACAAATGTTTCAAGAACAGACTGGCTCAAACAGAAACACAGCATTGTCCTTTTTGTAAGATGGGACCACAGGCAAATCACTCAATTGCTCTGCTTCAGTTTTCCCACCAATACAATTGGGGAGATGCCATCTCTAGCCCAGGACCATTGTGAGAATTTGAGAAACATTCTTTCCTACAAATCACTGGTACAGAGTAATGAAGATGTGACGATAACTGCCATTGTTAGCGTTATTGAGTACTTACTAAGAACCAAGTGCAGTTCTAAATGCGTTACATAAACGGTCTCATGTAATCCCCACACAAACACTGTCTGTGAAATAGGAGCTATTATCACTCCCGTGCTATGGATGAGGAGACTGAGGTTTAGAGAGTGTGAAGGAACTTGTCCAGGAGTCCACAGACAGCATCTGAGTCCTTGCAGCCTGCACTCTTAAGCCCTAAGCTATAAATGGCAGCTCCCTCCCCCTTCTCCTTAAAGGTTAAAACAGAGGGTAGAGCCAATCCTGTGGGGATAAAACAGAACAAAGACCTCCGAAAGGAAGGAAGCCAAGGGAATGTATGCAAGCAGGCGCCTCAGAGAGTATGGAGGCTCAGTTTGCCCCTAAGCTTCCTGACAGCTGTAGCAGGAAGGAGGGGGGAAGCAGAATTCCCAAGGTCCATTTTCTAGAAAAAAGGAGGCACAGAGACGTGTCTAAATGGACATTTGTCTCGGGTTGAAATTCCAGGAGAGTTGATCTTGTGGCCTGCTCCACAAACATCCGGGGCCAGAAAATCATCTATGATGATTTTTCATCTATGATGATTTAGTGATGGGCACTAAAAGCCCATTTACACACGTGATTCTGAGAGTCAGAGGCAGAGGGGGAAGAAAACACATGAAATTCTATCCCAGAGGAGAACCTTGCTAGACTGCAACTTCCCACAGCAGTAAGGGGCATGGGAGGGGACTTAGGCCCTGTTTCTGTGTTTGTCTCTCTCCACAGCACACACCACACAGCCCCTGTGGGAAGAGCCCCAGGCCCCTGGTCTACCTGGGGACATGACACTCTTCCAGACACTGGGCCTAGGGATGGATGGCAAGTGAACCAGGGCAATGTTGTGGGCGAGGGTCAGACTTCCAGAGCCTGGAGTGGGGGGTGGGGCAGGGGAGGGCTGGGTCTGTCAGTCTGGGCCTGCTGGAAGAGGCAGAGCAGGAGGAACTGGTTGTGGGATTTGGAGAGGATGATAACACCAGGGCCAGTGGAAGGGTATTTTAGGCAGAAGGAGCAGCAGTGGGTGGTTCAGGGTTTGCTTTTCCCCATGCTCAGATATTGCCCCTTTTGATGTCCCCTTTCCTGGAATTCTGCCTGGAGAGCCCTCCATGCCACCCACCTCAACCCTCCCCACTCATACAGGGGAGGCTGACTCCCCCCATCCACCTGGATTGAGAGAGGGGAGAGAGAGACTTGTGTCTGAATCACCTTCTGCCCAACACTGCAAGACCAGTCTGCCTTCTCCAGCTCAGGTATCATGGCTCACTTTGTGGTCCAGTACGATGTAGTCATGGAGGATGTCATTGGAGATGTGCAGGTGAGGGAGCTGGGAGGAATGGAAGGAACATGGGCTCTGGAGTCAGACAGGACTGGCCGGTAATCCAGCTTCTGCAAGTTGTTCATCTGTTTTTCCTTAGAGATCAGTGGGGACAAGTGAACATGGACAGAATGATGTATGGGGACACAAGACTTCACAGCATGGGAGACACATGTGCTTCCTCTAAGTGTTGGAGACCTGAAACTCTATAGATGGAATAAAACTCCAAATGAATCCATTCCTTTTTAGAGCTTGTTTGGAGGTTCTAGCAGGGGAGCGCAGCTACTCGTATACCCTTGACCGAAGAACGGTCCTCCTCTATGGGGGATGGTTGTCCTCTTCCACTGAGCTCACAGCTTCGGGAGGGACGCATATGGAGTGGTGAGGGAGGAAGGGGACACCTGCCTAGCCAGCCAGATCAGCCTAATCAACCCTGGCAATCAATGGGGTGACAGATGTCGCAGCCAGATCGCCCTCACATCCGAATCCATTCCTTTTTAAAAAGATTTTATTTATTTGTTTGTTTGAGAGAAACAGAGAGAGAGTGAGAGCGAGCCTGGGCACACAAGAGCAGGAGCAGGGGGAGAGGAAAGGGCAGAAGGAGAAGCAGACTCCCTGCTGAGGGGGGGTGTGTGGGGGCACAACACAGGGTTATGACCTGAGCCGAAGGCAGATGCTTAACCAACTGAACCACCCAGGCGCCCCGAAATGAATCCATTCCTAATCGAATCAAGTTATAGACCACTCTTAACAAGTCCTTTTGCAAAGTGAACCATTGGCCAGTGTAATTGGATTCTCACACTCATGGGACTCTTATTACACTTTCTGCAGCTCTGATGCTCTCATGTTCCCTCAGGCTTTCTTGCCGTCTCTAAGTTTTAAAAATTCTTTTTGCCTCACCTGAGCCATCTGCCTAAACGGGGAGCCCTTAATTCAGAGCTCACACATTCATGAGGAATATGCAGAGATCCCATGCTCTGCCAGAGGGGTAGAGCATGGAACCAAAACCCTTGGCCTGACAGCAACAACTGCATAGAAACCTGAGATGTCTGATCCCAGCCTGCCTTTCCTGCCATACCTCTCACCGCCTGCAGTGCATAAACCACCCTCTAGCTACTCCACACCACACCACACCACACACCACACCACACCACACCACACCATACCACACCACACCACACGCCTTTCTTCACAATACCCAAATTTGCCACTCATTTCTGTCTGAGCATTTGTTCATACTATCTGCTGTCCTGGGAATGTCTTCTCCCTCCTTTCTCCGCTGGTCAGGGTGGGTCTTCGTCCCTGAAAACCTTGCTCAAATGCCACCTCTCTGATGACCCCAGCCCACTGACAATTCCTCCCTCTGCTCTAGGCTAATATAGTGCTTTGGTAACACCTCTCTCCATGCACATATTTACTCATTCGTTCATACGTAGATACATTGCCACCAAGCAGAGCTACCCTAGCTCAGTCCTGTCCTCATTGACTCTAGGAAGTCAGAAATGAGGTGGACACAACCCCTCCTCTTCCTTTGGAATGTTCCAGTCCTGAAGCAGCCAGATACATAGAGCTATGGCAGTCATAAAAGGTTCTGAGTGCTGTGTATAAACTGTAATGGTTATGTGTGGATACCACTGAGGAGTGTTTCAGGAAAGCCTTCCTAAAGGAGCTGGCCTTTAAATTAGCCTGGGAAAATATGAATAGACTCCACCTCTGGGTCGATGGGGTGAAGGGAATAGCACGCAGAGAGAGTGGGGGGTGCAGTATGTGCAGAGGCACAGAGGTATGGTACAGCCCTTTGTGGAGGGGGAATAAAATACTTCACCCTCTCAAAATAGGAGCTGAGGGTACCCTGCCAGTAGGTGGCAGCAGGGGCCTCGACCTGGTGGTGTTCTAGCATGTGGGTGTGTTAATTGAGGTATTTGTCTGCTTCTCCCTTCTTTACCTTCTTGACCATTGCCTGGAGTAGAAATACAATTAGAACAGATGGAATTAGGCACTAAATAGTTAGACAGATACTGCCGTTTACTGTGTGCCCTGCCTCCTGCATCCTCTAACGAGAACCCTTCAATTGACCTCCCATTCCTGCTTGAGTATGCCTGTCTTTCAAAGCCCAGCATGTTCACCCCTTCATTCATTCAGTTGGGACTCCCTAGGTACCTGATATGCTTCATGCCTACTGCTGGCTGATGTGGGGAACCCTGAAGTGAATCACACACAGATCCTATCCGTCGTCAACAAAGAGACACAAAAGATGAGAAGTGTTCTTTCAATGACAACACAAGGTAAGACAGATGCCATCATGGGGGAAGAAGGTGGTCAGGGAGGGCTCCGTGGCAGAAGTAAAGACTGACGTGGGTTAAAGAGTACAAAAAGAAAAAAAGAAGTGTACCAAACTGGGAGGGGGGCTGTGAAAAGGGAAAGACATTCTAGACAACTGGGGGCTGCATGATTCAGGGGATGAAGGCCAGAAATATCCAGGGGGTGTTTGGGGAGCCTCAAGTAGGTTGGAGTTCCTGGAGCATGGATTTGAGGCACAAGAAATGGTTAAGAGGTGAGACTGAAGGCTACAGCAGGGGCATGATATGGAACATGGAATGTGTCTTGAAGGTGACAAGGGAGCCATGAGAAGGAATGACATAATGGGGTTTGAGTTTAGAAAGACCAGACTGAGCAGCTGCTCCAAAGATGTATAGATGGGAGGGGCCACAATAGAAGCAGCGGAACCAAAGAGAAAGAAGTCCCGAATTTGGGTTTTGTGAGTTTGGGATGGAGAGGAAGGGCGGACCCGAGATATATCCAGCAGATTAAACCAGCAGGAATTGGTGGCTGGTTGGATGTGCCCCTGGGAGTGAGGGGCACAGGAAGATTTAGGGATGACCCTCAGGTTTGTATCTGGAGTGGCCATGTGGATGATAGGGTCTGTAAATGACAAAGGCACACAAGGGCAGGATGGCGGAAATATATGAACTCATTGTTTGGGCAGAATACATTGGAGGCATCTTCAGACATCCATGGGGATGGGTCCAACAGTGAGCAGCTATGCAATTGTGGAGGGGGAAGAGTGGAGAGCATTGGACTGGAGAAAGAGGTCTTAGGTCATTGTGGAGATTCAGAGACTGAAAGTACGGGAGTTAGGGAAGTGACCCAGGGAGAATGTATTGAGCCAGAAGAGCAGATCCAGGATGGCAACTGCTAAGTTAGCACAGCTTCCCAGTCCAGCAGCTATTGATCTCCTCAGCTCTCAGGGTGTGCAGCCCCACCAGCTGCCAGCAGTCTGCTCAGAGCTCTATATCCCCACCACTTCCCTCCATTGTGCTACACCAGCATAATCATTTTCTTTGCATGCCATGGCTGAAAAAGTATCAGGAAGCACTGCTTAAGGGACAGAGGGAGAAAATGGAGCTCAAGAAAGAGACTGAAGCAAATGGGCCAGAGAGCTGGTAGGAGGATAAGGAGAGTTCACCACCTCAGATTCCCAGGACAAAGGATTCTTCT
This sequence comes from Canis lupus familiaris, assembly GCF_011100685.1. Taxonomy (NCBI): domain Eukaryota; kingdom Metazoa; phylum Chordata; class Mammalia; order Carnivora; family Canidae; genus Canis; species Canis lupus. The sequence goes on from NW_023330544.1 coordinate 64,790, forward strand.
TGGGACCAAAAGTGATCGATCAGCAATTGCAAAATACATCAGGGAGATGCAGTCCAATAAGAATCAAAATACACCCACTAAGTTTGGAAACCAACTTGTTATTGTTGCCTTTAGTGAGAAAAGAGTCAGTGTGTGGTGAGGGCTGAAGCCAGTCTGTGGTGTGGAAAGCAATAAGCTGGAGGTGAGGAGACCACTGTAGGTGATGATTTAATTACCTTGGCATGCTGTAGGGATTAGAGAAGATGGTTTGAAGTTCTGATGGGATTGGGGCCAATGGGGATTGTCCTAATGGATGGAAAAGACACACAACTTTTCATACTCTAAAAGAAGACCCAAGTAGCATGTGTGGGGCAGGTCAGAGAGAAGGGTCTGACCAGTGGAGGAGGTGCTGGAGGCTGGGAGTGCATGGATGGGGTCCAGGACAGGACTGTTCTGTCCTTAATAGAGGAAGTGGTGTATGGGTGTGTGAACCCTGTGCAAGAGTGTGGTGGGCGGTCCAAGGGGCATGGCCTGGTGCCCTTAATTTTCTTCATTAGGAAGGAAAGGAAATATTTCCTGAAAGTGAGGTGGCATGGCAGCTGAGGGGAGCGTGAGAGGTTGGTGACCTGGGTCATGCCTCTGGCTTATAGGATGTGAGGTGTGAGGCCACCAGGGAGCCTGGGACCATGAAGAGATAGGAATGTGATATTTCCGGAAACTCTCACCTACCCAGGTTATGGGAGGAATAGCAGGGCAGCTGGGCTCTGCCGTGGGCTTGGGCAGTTGCAGGGTGGACGACTCAGGCTTTGGAGACCTGCTGTAGAGTGCCAGGAGAAAGTGGAGACAGAGCCTGCACATGCACTTGTGAATTAACTCAAAGGCTGGAGTGGAGGGAAAGAGTAAGATATCCTTCCTTAGCCTTCTTCCCCCCTGAGAGAGGAGGAGGTAGTATGTCCAGCCTTGTGATCAGAGAGTACCTGAATGGCAGAGAGGAGAACAAAGCTGGTTGTCCCAAGGCAGCGCTTCCTTCTGGCTACTGAGCAGCACAGACCCTCAGCAAGCCCCATACTTCCCTAGGCTGAGCTGACACTGGTCCTGGGGGCCCTCCCAGCTCCCCCCTCCACGTCCCTCAGCTGTTCCAGCCTCCAGGCTCTGCAGAGGGAAGATGGAGTAGGGGGAGGGGGCCAGCAGCCAATCACATCCTTGGCAGCCCAAGGCATCTGCACCTGGTCTAACCAATCCCCTCTGAACAAACAGCTTGCTCAGCCTCTGCTCCCTCCTTCCCTGCCTACTCTGCCCAGCAACAGCAGGAAAGAGGTTTAAGGAGGAGAGGGAGGCCCTGCAAACTCCCAGCCCCTGGCAGCAATGGAGCTGGGCCCCTGGCTCACTCTATAGAGGGAGGTTAAAACAATACTTACAGTTCCTGGAGCCCAGGCAAAATGTCCCCAGGGGCTCTCAAGACTGTGCAAGTCAGCTCTCATGGACAGGAACTCACATATTACAGAGATCCTGATCCTTGGAGCCTTGGGCCACAAGCCAGTCTCATTCACTCCACAGCTCTGGGGCAGGCCCTGGGCTGACAGCCTGAACAGCAGAGACACAGTTCTGTCAGAGCAGATGGACACTGACACAAACAATCACACAGATGCCTATTTAACTAGAAACAGAGTTAAAGCCTACGAAGGAGAAAAAAAAAAAAAAGGCAGGGTGTTCCATAGGAGAATAAGAGGGAACCTGATAACCTGATTTAGACCGTCTCTCATGGTTCCTGTTGGTTTCACTTCTTTTTGTCAAGATTTGCGAGGACTATTTTATTCATTACTTTGCCCCCAGAGGCCTCCCACCTGTCAAGAGAAACATGGTATTCGTTATTGACGTGAGCGGCTCCATGTTTGGTACTATGATGAAGCAGATAACAAGGACTCTGCAGACCTTTTGTAGCTTGTTTTAGAAGGCTCAGAAAGCAGAGAGTGCTGGAACAGTGGTCCTCTGGGACCAGAGACTCTACCTCCCATCACTCTTGGATCTTATAGGCCAAGGCCTACCCAAAGGTCCTGGAACCTTGCACATCAGGAGCCATGAAGACCTGAAATCACAGAGTACTAGAAACGTTGAACATGGGACAACGGGACTGTAAATAAACATCAAGGGCCTTAGCCACAAAACTTCAGATCTCCAAGGGGCCCAGAGTCATAGAACCTTCAAGCTGGAGAACTCTGGTGTCATAAAGCCTGAGTCAACAAATAAAAATAAAACCACAGTCAATTTAGACTCTGAACCTTCCACAGGCCACAGGTTGGTTTTGTCTTCTGTTGTTTATTTTACTTCACAGCCAGAAAAATACAGTGCACTGGCATTGTAGTGCTTAGAGACTACAGAGTCCTGGGTCCATCTAGATTTAAATATTGTAGCCCTTCTACCAGAGTGCCCTTAAAACGGAAAACTGGAGCCATAGGCCAAAGAGATTTTGAGCTTAGAGCCTGAATCTATAAAGTTCTGGAAGCAGTATTTTGAACTACAGTACTCTGGGATTCTAGAATTATAATGTTCAAGTGACCTGGAGCAGTATGGTCTATGTGCCTTGAAATTTTGAACCATAGAGCCCACAGGACCTAAGGCTACTAACTTGTATTTTACCAGAGTGTAACCAAACTGGGGGAAGGGAAATATCGAGAGCTGTCTTTTTGTAGTCTTAAGTGTAGGGGAAAGAAAATACCCAATTTCAAACTGTCTAGCCTTCCTATCTCATCTAGAGTCAGGAAAAAGCTGAGGAGCACTTGTGGAGGTCATGTTTCAGGGGCATACGTGCCCTAAAAGACCGAGACCGAAGCATAGAACTATGAAATGCTTCTCCTTCCCTCACAGTATCACCACATGCACTGCATTCCTGTATAACAACAGGAGATTACAGCTGAGGGTACTGGAAGCCTAGGCTCTTCAGGAAAGAATATCCTGAGAAACCCAAGACAACAGAGGAGTCGAAAACAAGGACCCTAGAAGAAATTTTAGCCTCTGACACATGCAACTGTAGCAACTAGCAAGCACGATTGAATTACTCACCAGGTAATCTCAAATCACACAAAATCTCACACTTAAAGTTCTTTTTATGTGATACATCATGTCTGCTTTCACCAAATACTTACAAGCCATGCCCAAATGAAAAAGCATGGTCTGAAAAGATAAATCAACCATCAGAACCAGACTGATATGGTAGAGAAATGATTAGACCTGGAATTTATAACAGCTATGACTAATATGCTAAGGGCCCTAAGTGTGAAAAGTGGGCAACATGCAAGAACAGATGGGACATGCAAGCAGAGATGGATACCCTAAGAAAACCAAAAGTAAGTGCTAGAAATAGAAAATGCTGTAACAGGAATAAAAAACGCCTTTGATGCGGGCTCATTAGGAGACTGATCATGGACAAAAAGCAAGTCAATAAGCTTGAGGATATGTTAATAGAAACTTCCCAAACTGAAAAGCCAAGAGAAAAAAAGAACGCAAAACAAAGTAAAACAGAAGAGAGTATCCAAGAACTGTGTACAATTACAAAAGTATAGCATATGTGTAATGGGAATACCGGAAGGAGAAGAAAGAAAGTAACAGAAGAAATAATCGAAGGAATACTGGATACAAATTTTCCAAAATAAATGACAGCCACTGAACCACAGCTCTAGGAAGTTCAGAGAACACTATAACAGGATTAGTACCAAAAAAATCTACACATAGGCCTATCCTATTCAAACTGCAGAAAATCAAAGACAAAGTTCTTTAAAAAGCCCATAGAAAATATCACCTTACTTATACAGGAACAAGAATAAGAATTATATTGGATTTCTCTTGAAAAACCATGCAACAAAAAGAAAGTGAACTATGTAACGCGCTGAAGGAAAAAAAAAAAGAGTGTTAGAAAAAGGAATAAATTAAGGTTAAACAATAGTCTTTTCTTTTTAAATTAATTGATCTAACAAAAACAGTTTGCTCAAAATAATTATAGAAATAATGTGTTCAGTGAATACAGCTTATTGATAAGTGAAATTAGTGACAGCAATGTTATAGAAGAGACAGGAGGGATGAACTGGGAATATTCTATCACAGGATACTTGCACCACACACGAAGCTGTATAGTGTTTTTTTTTTTTTTTGAAAGTGGACTTGGATTAGTTGCAAAAGCATATTCCACATTCTAGGGCAAACATTAAGAAAAAAATTAAAAACATAATGGATATGCTAAGAGACAAGAGAAAATGAGATCATATCAAATACTCAGTTAAAACCACAGAAGACAGAGAAAGAGTAGTAGACTGAAAAAAAGGAAGGAAGAAAGGAGGAAGGGAGGAGGATGGATGGAAGGAAGGAAGAAGAAACACAAGGGCAGCAAATAGAAAACAGTTAAAAATATGGCAAATATTAATCTAACTCTAACAGTAATCATGTTAACCGTGAATGGTCTAAATACACCAATCAAGAGACAGAGACTATTAGTGTTGATTCAAACAAAACAGAACATAACAAAAACAAACAAACCATAATCAGACCAATTATGTGTTGTCTACCAAAAACCCATTTTAAACATAAACACACAGATGGATTAAAAGTAATGGTATGGAAACAAAAGACATACCATGCTAACACGAATCCTAAAAATCCTGGAGGAGCTATATTAATTTCAGACAAAGTAGACTTTACAGCAAGCAAATTATCAGGGATAAAGAGACCATTGTATAAAGGAACAAAAAGCAAATTTCCCTGACAGATAACATGCTGCTCGATCTCTTGGTATATATGGCATCACCTGCATGGAAGATCTATCTGATTCACAAGATCTATACTACTGTAAAGTGTTTCAAAGAAGCAAAAACCTTCCTGTGGCCCTTCAAATGATCTTCTCCATGAAGTGGAATGAAGGTGTGGATGCCAGCAATAGGGAAAACCAGATCAACAGGCCTATTAGAAGGATAAACTAAGGTATCTACCATCATTATTTCTGCAATTTGGCCAGTTAACAAACAATGACTACTTTCAAACTGAAAAAAAAATCTTATATAACTATAATTACATAATGACTCCCCAAGAAGACGCGACAATCCTTAATGTGTAATGCACCTAGCAATAGGATGTCAAAATACATGAGGCAAAAAGTGATAGGACTGCACGGAGAAATAGACAAAACCACTGTTATAGTTAGAGACTTCAGCTCCTTCTGTCATAAATGGACAGATCCAGCAGGCAGAAAATCAGAAAGGACATAGTTTAAGTGAACAGCACCATCAATCATTTGGATCTAATTGACATCTACACAATACTTCATCCAACAACAGCACAGTACACATCCATCTCAAGCTCACGTGGAATATTTGCCAGGATAGACTGCATTGTGGGCCATAAAACACGACTTAACAAATTTGAAAGAATAGAAATCATACAATAAATATAGGCTCTCAGACCAAGTGGAATTAAACTAGAAACCAAAAACAGAAAGGTAGCTGGAAAATCTCAACAGACTAAGCAACACACTTCTAAACATGTAATCTGCCTCTGGTTAACAGGAGATTCTCAAGAAGGGTCATCATGTTCTATGTTGCAGTCCTCTGAATGAAAACGAATGAATGGTTAAATCCTTAAAACTATACAACCCTTAGGCCTTAGTACCTTGTATAGAAATAACCTTTCAATCTTGAGCAAGACCTGAGCTCCCTATTCGAGAATGTGTGACCTAATCTATACCCTGAGCTCGTCCTGTGGCATGAAAGACTCTGATCCACTTAAAAGCATTCAAGGCATCTTCTATCCATTTAAGACGTAGAGAATGGTGGGCCACAAAGTGGTATTTCCTGTTGTCTCTGAAATCTATAGCAACGTAAAAATTGGAAAGCATAAGGTTTAACACCTCCAAAATATGGATTTGAGCCCCTGGCTCATCAGTGACACACATCATGTGTGACGTTGAGCAAGTCACTCCACCTTTCTGAGCCTCAGTGTTGTCACTTATAAAATGGGTATGATATTAGTACCTTTGTCATTGTGTTGCTATGACAATTAAATGAGCTGATGCATCTAAATATTTAGCACAGTGCCTGGAACATAACAAGTGCCCTATAAGTGGTACCTAATATGAGAACCTACATCCCCCATTCCCTGAACCTGCTGTGTGCCTAGCCCTATGCTAGGTATTGTCATCAGGAAGGGAGCTAATAGGAAGAAGCATCCTAAGCCCTGTTCTCAGAGGGCTCAATATTTGTGTGGGAAACGAAAATATTCCACATACAACAGCCAGCGAACCATCTGGGACAGGGAATATCTGGGTGCCAGGGGCATGGGTCAGAGTAAGCAATCAAAGAAGTGCTGCCCAGAGAAGGAGCAACTGAAGGAACAGTGAAGATATGAATATGTAAAGGAGAAGGGGGTGGGGGAAGGTCTGTTATCTAAAGGGCACAACAAGAGCAAAGATGTGGAGAAAAAAACCACACAGAATCTGGGGTTTTCTGGGGGCTGATGAGAAGGTCAGCCTGGAAGAAATGGAAGGTGAGGTGGAAGAACAGATTACTTAGGACAGAACCAAAGTATGCCAATTCACAGGAAGGAAGTTATAAAGACCTAGAATCATAAAACTCTTAAGCTTTAGGGTCCCGGAATCACTGTATCCTGGGTCATGGGGTCCAGGAACCATGGAACACACAGGATCCTAGCACCCTGAAAGCACAGAGTTTGAACCTTCTAGTCCACCACTGTCTAACAGAACTACCTTGACGATGGAAATGTTCTAAAGTTCTGAGGTGTCCAATTTGGTAGCCACTGCTCTGCAATAACCGTCACATGGTTATGGGACACTTGAAATGCGGCTACTGCCAAGTAAAGAAACAGACTTTAACGTTTTCCTTTAACTTACATTGAAATAGCTACGTGTGGCTAAGCAGTTACCATTGGACAGTGCAATTCTAGGCTTAGAGCCATAGGGCCTCTAGCATGTCGACCTGAGAATTCTAGATTTACAGAGTGTTGGAGTCAGAGTCTTAGAGCCGTACGACACTTAGGCCTTAGTACCTCACATAGAGATAACCTTTCAGTCTTTTTTTTAAGAAAGATTTTATTTATTTATTCATGAGAAACCCAGAGAGAGAGAGAGAGAGAGAGGCAGGGCAGAGACACAGGCAGAGGGAGAAGCAGGCTCCATGCAAGGAGCCCGACGTGGGACTTGATCCCGGGACTCCAGGATCCTGCCCTGGGCCTAAGGCGGGCGCTAAACCGCTGAGCCACCTAGGGATCCCCCAACCTTCCAGTCTTGAGCAAAACTTCAGGCCTTGGTCCACCCCCTTCACTTCATCCACATCCCACAAACTAACAAGGCCATGAATGTGATCCTTGGTGACCTGCAGGCCGACTACTTCAACATCATCACCTTTTCTGATTCGGTTAGTGTCTAGAAAGCTGGAGGCTCCATCCAGACTACTATCCAGAATTATCCACAGCACCAAGGACTACCAGGCCACATGGAAGCTGATGGTTGTAAGTGTTAGACCTGGCCACTCAAATGGATGGGCTGTGGTAATGTGAGGAGTTCCTTTTTATTTTTTATTTAGTTTTTAACTTTATTTTTTCTATTTTAAGGAGGCCCCACACCCAATGTGGGGCTCAAACTCATGACCCTGAAATTAAGAGTCACATGCTCTGAGCCAGCCAGGCACCCCAGATGTGGGGAATTCTCAAAATGCTCCCTTCATTCCCCATCCACCTCACCTCTCACAATACCTGAAATATCACTATTATGTTTTCTACAAATATGTCCCTTCATCTTCTGTGTTCTTTTTCCTAGTAGAAAGAACATAGTTCTATGTATTTTAGGGTACATTCTTCCTTGGCTCTGAGTTTCTCTTTAAAGCACATACTCAGGAGAATTTGCCAAAAGTGTTTAAAATCAATAATCTACATACTTATTTCCAAGCATTTGGTCAAGCTTTTGAGCAAAATCATCTCTCAGAAAAGTACCGAAGTCTCCCCAATCAAACACCTCCCGTCAACTCATCCATTTTTTTCCCCTGTAGCATGGAGGTGAGGTTGCTATCCTTGGGGAGCTGCCTGTCTGACTAGAGGATTAGATATCCCCCCAGGAAACAGGCAAATCGTAGTCTGAGACAGGGCGTGATAAAAGCCAAGAACATGTGGGCCCCACTGTCAGATCTCAGGGAGCCTGTGTCGGGGTGGGGGAGCTGGGAAGGATAAGCAGCAGAAAAAGTCTGAACAAGGATAATGAGAAATTCCTGAGCCAGAGAGGTTGGTGAGGTGCCCAGTGTGTCTGCAATGGGAAAAATAACCAGAAATAACCAGAAAAGATGGTCTCACAGTCTGCTTCCCACTTAGGGACCAACATCAAAGCAGCTCTGCTAAACCACAGCAACCAGGAGACTGCACGGGGACCCAATGTGGGGAGGACCCCTCTCATCACCTTCCTGACAGATGTGGAGCCCACAGCCAGTGTGATGACGCCCAGTGTGATCCTCTCCAACATCTGACAGGCGCTGGGCAACAGGGTGTCCGTTTTCAGTTTGGCCTTTGGGGATGAGGCTGACTTCCCACTGAAATGTCACCTATCCCTGGAGACACGGAGAGCAGCCCGGTGCATGCACGAGGACACTTGACACAGCCCTACAGCCGGTGGAGGACCTCTCCGAGGAGATCTCCATGCCTCTGCTGGCAGACATGCATCTGGACTACCTGGGCGGCTTGGTAGGGGCCTCCCCTTGGGCCTTTTCCCCCAATTACTTTGGCGGCTCAGAGCTGGTGGTGGCAGGACAGGTGCAGGCAAGCAAGCAGGAACTGGGCATCCAGGGTCAGCTTCTTGTGGCCTGCTACAGCAAGGCAGCCGCCAACAGCAGCCAGAAGAACTTTGGTGTCCCAGGGGAGCCAGCCTACAACGTAGCCCACTCACCTGCTGCCTACCTCTGGGCCTACCTCACCATTGGAGAGTTGCTGGAGGCATGCTTCCAGGCCCGTGACACCACCGCTTGCCACCTGCTGGCAGCCAAAGTCCCCAGCCTGTCCCTTGAATATGTGAACTTTGTCACATCTCTGACTTTACTGGTCGTGCAGCCCAAGGATGCAAGTGGGAAGGCCAGGATACAGACTTCCACTGCAGCTGGACCAGGCACCATCATGCCCTCATCCACCAGCAGGCATGGCCTAAGGACAGGCACAACCCAGTCAGCCCTGGTATCCAGGGTCTCTCCCAAATCAAGGCTTGTGAAACCAAGGTTCTAGTTATCCTCAACTACTCCTGCCTCCACAAACATTATACCCAGTTCCAAGGAGTTGGAGCCACTGGGCCAGAGCCCTAGTACCCTATCCACCCCAGCACACCCAAAGCCCAAACATCCAGCACAACACGATCCTGGCACTTTGGTTCAACCAAGTCTCAGAACAACAACTGCTACCTTTGTGCCCTCAAATGCTGGCCCCTTCTTGCTTCTGAAGCCCAGTGTACCATCACACCAGTATCCTGGTGCCCTATCCCCATGAATTCCAAGACACAAGTCCCACCTCTGAATCCTGGCACCTTATCCCAGGCCAAAGCTGGCACTATCAAACCTGTTATTCCACTGCACTCCGAACCTGGTGCTCCATCACAACCCAAACTGGATGGTCTATCACACCCCCAACCTGGGGTACTCATATCACAGTCACCCAAAAGGCTGCCACAGCCCAAGCCTGGAGTCTCCACACTTCAGATCCCCAAGTGCCTATAACACACTAGACCAAAGGTTCCTGCTCACCAGACCCCAAACAATCGGCCACACCCTAAACCCAGGGTTCTCTCATGTAAGACCTCCAAAATCCCATCACCTCTTAAACCTAGTAGCCCACCTCCCCCCAAATTACCCAAGCTTATCATTTCCCAATCCTAGGACCCCACTACCCAATAAACCCAAAACCCCATAACCCCCCAAACCTGCCAGACCTGCGTCCCCACCTCTTCAGGATCCAAGCACATCCACGAGCACAACCTCAAGTCCCGCAAGTCCCAGCAGTACCATGATCACTTCTGTCCCTGGAGAACACCTCTCTATTCCCTTTGACCTCACCCTGCCCTCTCTGCTGCCCCAAGGAACCTCTGGCATCAGCATGACCTGCTTCTGGGGCCCCAAAGCACCACACAAATTCTGGGACCATCTGTGTCAGAAGACCCAACAGTGATCCTACCCAGCAGCTCTGGTCTTCTGCTGGAAGGCAGCTGCCCAAACCTGCCAGTCTTGCTGCCTTCTAGCACCCTCCCTGATGTAGAGAGCCTGCTCCATCTCCCTGAGGAGCTAGAGCTGCCGCATGAGTCAGTGGTGGAGTCCGTGTTCATGGAGTCCTTGAACCCACCAGCTTTCCATACCTTTCTCCCTCTTGACGAAGATGGTGAGTGCCATGGGCAAGAGGTCAAGCCATGGCGGCGGGGGGCGGGGGAGGTATGAATGGGAAGCTCCAGGAACTGGTAGCATACAAGGCATTCTGCAGATTCTAGTGATAACCCAGTTGCCTGCTTGCTTGCTTTGAGGCTTCAAATCAGCTATTTAACCTCTCTGGGCCTCAGTACATAACACAGAATTAGAGGCTTTGAGGGAGGAGGGATGTTAAGACTAGGAAGGCTAAACAGAAACAAACTGGTCAAGCTGTGGTTTTGACATTTGCTTTGTTGGACAAGAGAATTGCTCATGCGTCTCAAGCAGGGTAGGGATACAGGGTTATAAATGGAAGCATCACTGGGCAAGGCAAGTCTGCTTAGTTCTTTTGTGCTCTGTAAACAGCCCTGTTTAAGGAGAGGGGTATAAACACTGGAAAAGATAATTATCTTTAAATTTCCCAAAGACTGTGACGCACTAACTGTTAACATTTTCTAGTCCTTCCGATGTGAAAGTACTGCTCTACATATTGTACTTGTAAGTCCCTCATTTACTACACACACACACACAAACCCTGTTAATAACTGCATTTTACTCATTGGTAAGCTGAAGCACAGTGAAGTGAAGTAACTTATTCCATGTCACACAACTAGTAAGAGATTTGGACCTACATGATTTGGTCCCAGACTGAATGTACTCCACCCCTCCATTGTTCTGTCTTCCTAAGAAGAGCAATATTTCCTGGGTGACCTCATAGGGCAGGATTAGAGCCAGTCGATGGTGGCAGTAAATCACAGGGATATAAATTTGGGCATGAGATCCTTCACATGCCCCTCTCCCTCACCACCCACCAATATCCCATCCATCTTCAATTCTTGGCAATGTTACCTCTGACATATTTCCCAAATGCACCCACTTCTCATCACCCCAACTATTACTATCTTAGGGCAGACTGCCATTGTGTTTACTCTAGAAAACTGGTCTCCCTGCTTCCTCTCTTGGGAGATTTTCTTTGCCATTTTCCTCCAGCAGCAAAGGGGTCATTTAGAAACAAAGATTACTTCGTGTCCCTTTCATACTTAACTCCCCTCAAGGGTTTCCTGTCACACCTAGAATGAGATCCAAAGTTCTCTTGATAGCCCACAAGGCCCTGCATGATCTACCCTCTACCCCATACCTCTCTGACTTCACTTTCTCCCACTCACTCTCTGAACTCTAGCCCCACTGGCCTCCTCTCTGTTCATCCAATGGGCCCTGTCTCACCCTCATCTCCACTCAAGGACCTCTCTCAAGCTGTTCCTTCTGTTTGATGATCACTCTGCCCTGCCCTGTCACTTGTCTAGCATCCTCATCTCTTCCATTGCCATCAAATTCCAGACCACACATTAGATCTCAGCTCAGATGGCCTTCCCACCCTCCCCACAACTGCCCCAGACTTCATTATATGTCTATAATTCCCTTGGTCACTTTATTATTTTTTCTGGGGCTCCTGGCTGCTTCAGTCTGTAGAGCATGTGGCTCTTGATCTCGGGGTAGTGAGTTCAAGCCTCACGCTGGGGTATAGAGATTACTTAAAAAACTACTGGACGTTGTGTGTAAGTGATGAATCACTGAATTCTACTCTTGAAACCAATATTGCTCTGCTTGTTAACTAAAATTTAAATAAAAATTCAAAAGGGAAAAAAATAAAATTTTGATTAAACTACTGAAAAAAATCTGAGAGAGAGAGAGAGAGCAAGATGCCTGAAGACCCAGACATAGAAGCAGAGGAGTCAAGATACACAGTGACACATATAGAGACATGACACAGGGACACAGAGGTAACCAGGAAGACATAGGTAAACACCTTAGTCCAAGACACCAAGGACTAAGAAGTAGAGGCACAGAGACACGCTGACATGATGACTTACAGATATGGGATAGGGGATGAGAGGAGAAAATAGAGACACAGGACAACAGATCTATAAAAGCATAGAAACAGAGATGTTGCACAGACCAAGACTTGGAAACAGAGACGCAAGGACATGAGCACATGCAGAGGAGCACACGAGGAGCAAAACTGGAGCACAACCTTATATATTCAGAGATCCAGTGGCAAAAACGTGGGGATGCAGACACCCAAGCTGTGACAAACACCAGCTAAGACGTAGGAGTTAGGCTAGGTAACAGAGAGACATAAAGAAAGGCAAGCTGGAGACCCAAGTATAATGGAGACCCTATGACACAGGGACACAGGAAGAGAGAGAGAGAGACAGAGACAGAGAGACAAAGAGACAGAGAGATCCTAGAATAGGATCCCTAGACACAGGGATGAGAAGCCACAAAGACAACCATATGGATACAGGCTAGAAATGGGAACAGAAACACAGGAGCATGTCTGGGAGGACCAAGATAGGAACAAAGAAACCTAGACAAATTGAAACAGACACAAAGAACATCAACAAACGGGCAGAGACACGGTGACAAGGAAATCTACCCAGAGAGGCAGGGATGCAAAGACACAGAATAAAGATAAACCTGGGGATAGAAACAGAAACATACAAATAGGCAACCAAGGACACAAATGAAGAGATAGGGAGAGTGAATCAGGCACAGGAACACAGAGAGTGGTTCAAAAATAAAAAGTTATGCACAGGAGAATACAAAGATGGCAATGGAGTAGGGGGATGCTATGCTCACCTTGTCACATGAACACAACTAGATAATTATCAAATCATCCTAAATAGCCCAGAAATAGACCTGAAGACTGACAGAACAACCCCCACAACTAGAGGGAGAAAAGAGGTCACATTGAAAAAGATAGGATGTGGGGAGACATGGATTAGGAGAGAAATGGATCCTGGGGGCTGCAAAGGGGAAGAAGCTGTGGTTGCAGAGAAGGGAGGGGGGCACACAGGGGAATGCACACAGAGGATGCTCCCCCAAAGCCATTGGCTTGGAAAACGAGAGGGGCTGAATTTCATGAGTTCTTGCAACCAAGGGGGCTTAAAGGCTGGAGTTTTAAAGGTCAGTGGGCTTGGCTGGAATAGACTTGGAGGGCACTAGGCTGCTCCTGGAGAGAAGGTAAGCAAATGACCTGAAGGCAGACAGCGTGGAAACAGTGATCTAAAAAACCCCTACAATGGAATATTACTCAGCCGTTAGAAACAACAAATACCCACCATTTGCTTCGATGTGGATGGAACTGGAGGGTATTATGCTGAGTGAAATAATAAGCCAATCGGAGAAGGGCAAACATTATATGGTCTCATTCATTTGGGGAATATAAAAAATAGTGAAAGGGAATAAAGGGGAAAGGAGAAAAAAATAAGTGGGAAATATCAGAAAGGGAGACAGAACATGAAAGACTCCTAACTCTGGGAAATGAACTAGGGGTGGGTGGAAGGGGAGGTGGGTGGGGGGTGGGGGTGACTGGGTGGCGGGCACTGAGGTGAGCACTTGATGAGATGAGCACTGGATGTTATTCTGTATGTTGACAAATTGAACACCAATAAAAAATAAATTTATTAAAAAAATGAAAAACCCCTGGCACACACAGTGGAAGAGTTTATGTGTTCTTCTCGTAGTGTGTCCCTGAGAGCCAATATTCGTGGAGATGCTGCTCTGGGAACAAAGAAGCTGGCTGGTGCTATATCCCTCCCCTGACCTGCAGCATAAACACAGAGCCACCTGTAGAAAGCAACACAGCATGCTCACACTAGCTGCCTAACCTTCTTACACCAAGCCCCACATCCCCTGCACTCTGGAGGGCCTGCCCTTCTCTCTCTCTCTCTCTCTCTCTCTCTCTCTCTCTCTCTTTTTAAAGATTTTATTTATTTATTCATGAGAGACACAGAGAGAGGCAGCGACGCAGGCAGAGGGAGAAGCAGGCTCCATGCAGGGAGCCTGATGTGGGACTTGATCCTGGGACTCCAGGATCACGCCCTGGGCCGAAGGGAAGCGCTCAACCACTGAGCCACTCAGGCGTCCCAAGGGCCTGGCCTTCTCAGTCAATCTTGTTCCAGTCCCAGTGCAGAGGGCCCCTTCCCAGGAGACCAGGAGAAACTCCTGCCCACACCACATCTCCACCAGAGAGTTCTTCAGTGCTCTGGTTCCAGTGCAGGAAGTATCAGGTCTCATTTAACAAGCAGACTAAAGCACACCTACCTAAAACGCACCACATTCTAGCAAAGGACTAAACACTGCCCACTGCAGGTTAAGAGTGCCTCTGCAGACAACCACTCTGAAGGACAGAGCAGCCAAAGCACTCCAGCAGAGTGCAGGCGACACACACCAGAGACGATGCCTGAAGTAGTGCCAGGCCATGGACACTACATGACCTCTTCTTCATAAAGCCATTGCTCTCAGGAGCAGGAAACATACCTGGCTATTCTAACACAGAGACGAAGGCAGAGACTTAGACAAAATGCCAGATGGAGGAATTCATCCTCAATGAAAGAACAAGATAAGGTCATGGCCAGAGATCTAAGCAGAAGAGATAATAAGTAACATGGGTGATGGAGGATTTAAAGCAACAATCATAAGAATACTCGCTGGGCTTGAGAAAGAGTGGAAGACTTCAGGGAGACCCTTACCACAGAGATAAGAGAGTTAAGAGGCAATCAGACAGAAATGAATATGGCAATAACTGAGATCCAAAACTGCCTGCAAGTAATGACCATAAGGACGGAAGAAGAAGAAGAATGAATAAATTATATAGTAGATAGGATAATGGAAAATAATGAAGCTGAAGAAAAGACAGAAGGACAAATTATGGATCATGAGAAAAGGCTTTGGGAACTCAGTGACTCCATCCAACATAATAAAATTTGTACCATAGGAGTCCCAGAAGAGGAAGTGAGAGAAAAGGGGGCAGAAGGTTTATTTGAGAAAATAATAGCTAAAAACTTCCCTAATCTGGGGATGGAAACAGACATCCAGGACCAGGAGGCACAGAGAACTCCCACCAAAATCAATAAAAGCAGGCCAACACCAAGACATATTGTGATTACATTTGCTAAATATAGTGATAAAGAAAAATCTTAAAAGCAGCAAGACAAAAGAATTTACAAGGGAAGACACATAAGGCTAGCTGCAGATTTTTCAACAGAAACTTGGCAAACCAGAAGACAGTGGCATAATATGTTCAAAGTGCTGGATGGAAAAATCTGCAGCCAAGAATTCTCTATCTTGCAAGGGTATCCTTCAGAATAGAAGGAAAGATATAGAGGTACCCAGACAAACAAAAACTGAAGGAGTTTGTGGCAACTAAAACAGCCCTGGATGAGATATTAAAGGGGACTCTTTGCAAAGGAGAGACCAACAGTGATAATGAGAAGAAGGGATCAGAGAAAACCTCCAGAGATGACAAAAGACATGATAAAATGGCAATAAGTCCATACCTATCAATAATTATTCTGAATGTAAGTGGCTTAAATGCTCCAGTTAAAAGACATAAGATGACAGAATGGATGAAAACAACAACAAGTTTTCGTCTATATGCTTCCCACAAGAGTCTCATCTCAGACCTAAAGACACCTGAAGATTGAATGTGAGGGGATGGAGAAATATTTATCACGCGAAAGGATGTCAAAAGAAAGCCAGAATAGCAATTCTTATATCAGGCAAACTAGACTTTACATCAAAGACTGTAACAATAGATGAAGAATGACATGATTCATTATAAAGGGAACAATGCAGCAAGAAAGATCTAACAATTGTAAATACTTATGGACACAACATAAGAGCCCCAAATATATAAAACAATTAATAACAAACATAAAGGAACTCATTGATAATAGTACAGTAAGAGTAGGTAGGGACTTTAACACCCCACTTATAGCAATGGACGGATCGCCTAAGCAGAGAATCAATGAGGAAACAATGGCTTTGAATGACACAGTGGACCAGATGGACTTTACAGATGTATTCAGAACATTCCATCCTAAAAACGACAGAATACAACATTCTTTTCAAGTGCGCATGCAACATTCTCTGGAATAGATCACATTCTAGGTCACAAATCATGCCTCAACAAATACAAAGGAGAATGAGATCATGCATGCATCTTTTCTGACCAGGACACTACGAAACTTGAAGTCAACCAGAAGAAAAAAAAACTGGAGAGACCACAAATACCTAGAGGTTAAACAAATGCTACTAATGAGCAAATGGGGTCAACCAGGAAATCAAAGAAGAAAATTTAAAATACATGGAAACAAATGAAAATGAAAACATAAACGATGCAAAACCATTGGATGCAGCAAAAGTGGGCCTAAGAGGGAAGTATATAGCAATATAGTTCTACCTTAAGAGGCACAAAGAATCGCAAATAAACAACCTGATCTTACACAACCTCAAGGAGCTAGAAAAAGAACCGCAAACAAAACCTAAAATCAGCAGGAAGGAAAGAATAAAGGTTAGAGCAGAAATAAATGATATGGAAACTAAAAAAAAACCCAAAAACAATAGAACAGAAACAGGTCAATGAAACCAGAAGCTGGTTCTTTGAAAAAAAAAAAAAAGAATAAAATTGATAAACCACTATCTAGACTTATAAAACAGAAATGAGAAAGGACCCAAATAATAAGATCACAATGAGGAGAGGAAGCGATAACAACAACACCATAGAAATATGGACAATTACAAGAGAATATTATGGAAAACAATATGCCAACGACCTGGAAAAAATGGATAAATTCCTAGAAACATATAATCTGGCCAAAAATGAAACATGAAGGAACAGAAAACTTGAACATACTGATTACCAGCAAAGAAACTGAAGCAGTAATAAAAAAAAATCTCCCAACAAACAACAGTCCAGGGCCACACAGCTTCACAGGGAATTCTACCAAAACATTTAGAGAAGACTTAATACCTAGTTTTCTCAAATGATTCCAAAAAAATATAAAAGGAAGGAAAAACTTCCAACTTAATTGTATGAACCAGCACTACCCTGATATCAAAAACCAGACAAAGACTCCAGCAAAAGAGACAGAGAGAGAGAGAGAAAACTACAGGCCAATATCCCTGATGAACACGGATGCAACAAATTCTTAAGAAAATACTAGCAAACCTAATCCAACAATACATTAAAAAGAATCTTTCTCCACGATCAACTGGGACTTATTCCTAGGCCATCAGTATACTTTGATATTTGCAAATCAATCAATGTGATACACCACATTAATAAAAGAAAAGAGCCATATGATCCTCTCAACAGAGGCAGAAAAAGCATTTGACAAAGTAGGGCATCCATTCATTATAAAAACCCTCAACAAACTAGGGTAGAGGGAACATAACATAATGAAGGCCAAAACATGAAAAACCCGCAGCCACTGTCATCCTCAATGGGCAAAAACTGAGAGCTCTTCCTTATGTCAGGAACAAGACAGGGATGTCCACTCTCACCACTGCTTCTTAACAGAGTTTTGGAAGCCCTAGCCACAGCAATCAGACAACAAAAAGAAATAAAAAGTAACCAAATCAGCAGGGAGGAAGTAAAACTTTCACTATCTGCAGATGACATGATACTCAATATAAAACCTGAAAGACACCATCAAAAAATTGCTAGAACTGATGCACGAATTCCCCAAAGTCACAGGCTACAGAATCAACATACAGAACTCTGTTGCACTTCTATATGCCAATAATGAAGCAGCAGAAAGAGAAACGAAGGTATGGATCCCATTCACACTTACAGAAAAAAAAAACATAAGATATCTAGGAATAAACCTAACCAAAGAGCTAAAAAACCTGTTCCCTGTAAACTATAAGACATTGATGGGAGTGCTAAGATGGCAGCATCCTTGGAGCACAGGTAACTATCAAATCATTCTGAATACCCAAGAAATCAACCTGAGGACTAATAGAACAAACTGCACCACTAGAGGGAGAGAAGAGGCCACAATGAGGAAGGTAGGAAGTACAGAGATGTGGTTTGGGGGAGAAAGGGATCATGGGAGCTGCAGAGGGGTGGAGGGTGCCCTGGTTGTAGGGAAAGGCAAGAGGGAGTGGAATGCATAGGGATACATGTGAGGAGAAGACTGCTCCAAAGCCATTGGCTTAGAAAACCAGCGAGGCTGATTTTTGTGAGTAATTGCAACCAGCAGGACGCAAACACTGGAGTTTTAGAGGTCCCTGGGCTTTGCTGGGATAGAGGCCTGAAGACATTGCCCTTACTCCTAGAGACAAAACAGGCCAGCAACGCGGGAAAGACTGCGGGACTGCGGGATCTGAGGACCATCCCAGGTGCATGGGGAGAGAGACCGTTCATACTTTATGGAGTGCGTCTGTGAGAGGTGGCATTGTCTCTCTGGGGACAAAAGAACTGGCAGGCGCCACTTCCCTCCCTTGCCCCTCAGCATAGGTGCAGACATATCTGCTGAGGGTGGCAAACCCGGACACTGGCTGTTTAGCCTGCTTTGCTCCAAACCCATGCCCCTGTGTTCTGGCATGGCTGCCCTTCTGAGTCACACCTGCATCGTTCCCAGCACTGTGATACCCTGTCCCAAGGACCAGCACAGGCCCCCGCCACACCAGGTCCCTGACGTTTGGAATTTTAAAAATTGGCAGGGGTGGCTGAGATAGAGCCCAAGGTGCACTGCACTGCTCCAGGCAAACAAGCAACCCAACGGACCTACGGTACTAACTTGTATTACCAGAGTGTAACCAAACTGGGGGAAGGGAAATTCGAGAGCTGGTCTTTTTGTAGTCTTAGAGTGTAGGGGAAGAGAAATACCCAATTCATCAAATTACCATGTCCAAGGTCTAGCCCTTCCTAATCTCATTCAGAGTCAGGAAAAAAAAGCTGAAGACGACTTGTGGGAGGGTCCATGTTTCATAGGCAGGGGCATAGTGCCCTAAAAAAGACCGAGACCGAAGCATAGAACTAACTATGAAATGCTTTCTCCTCCCTCACAGTATCCCACATGCACTGCAATTCCTGTATAACAACAGGAGATACAAGCTGAGGGTACTGAGAAGCCTAGCTCTGCAGGAAAGAATATCCTGAAGAAGGAAACCCAAGACAAACAGAGGCGGTCGAAAACAAGGACCCTAGAGAAATAAATTTAGCCCTACTGACACATGCACTGTAGCAACTACTAGCAACGCCCGATTGAATTACTCATACCAGGTATCTAAATCACACAAAATCTTCACACTTAAATTCTTTTATGTGATACATCATGTCTGCTTTCCATCACAAATACTTACAACCTGCGCCAAATGAACAAAGCATAGCTGCGTCTGAGATAAATCCAACCATCAGAACCAGACTGATATGGTAGAGAAATGATTAGAGCACTTGGATTTATAACAGAGGATGACTATATGCGTAAGGGCCCTAAGTGTGAAAAGTGGGGCAACATGGCAGAAGAACAGATTGGAGATGCACGATGCATCATAGCAGATCGTACCCTAAGAACAACCCCCACTCCCCCAAATAATGTTCTAGAACAAAAATCCCTTGTTCTTAACGGACCATACCCCCCCAACGCCTTTGATGCGGGCTCATTAGGAGACTGATCATGGACAAAAAAGCAAGTCATAAGCTTGAGAGTATATGGTTAATAGAAACTCCCCAACTGAAAGCCAAGAGAAAAACGAAAAATAAGAAAGAACAAAGCAGAAGTTAAGACAGAAGAGAGTTACCAAGAACTGTGTACAATTATACAAAAGTATAGTCTAGTGTAATGGGAAATACGCGGAAGGATAAAAAGAAAGTAACCGAGATAATCATATCGTAAGGAATACTGGATCCAAAATTTTCTTCCAAAATAAAATGACAGCCACTGAACCCCAGATCTGAGAGAAGTTCAGGAGAACACTAATAACGAGATTAGTACAACCGAAAAATCTACACTTGGCCTATCACTACTTCACTATCCACCTCTCAGAAACCTCAGACAACCAATCCCTCTTTACCCCGCTTTAAAATTCCGCCCATCGCCAAACCCCCCCCCATAACCGCTACCCCTCTACCTTTACCGGACAGAAGATCATCTCCCCTGCTCCTTCTCTTACTGCAAAAAAGTGAACTATGCTATACCGCCGCCCTTCCCGAGAAAAAAGAAGGCCTTCCGCTCCCTGTCCCTAAAGAATATACTCTAAGGCTTAAACTTCACTATCCCCGCGCCCCGCTGTGCCGCTCCTTCCGGGTTCCCTGTTTTAAATCTATTTCTGATCTAAAATCTAGCTCACCCTTTGTCTCACCTAACTTCTACGAACCTACTGTGTTCTGAATAGCACTCCGCTTTTGCATAGTAATATACAGTCATTACCTGAGAATTATTCCTCCAGGGGATGAACTGGGGAATATTCATCAACAGGATACTTGGCACAAATCGACGCACCCACGAAGCTTTAGTGTTTTTTTTTTTTTTGTTTTATTAGTGACTTGGTATAGTAGTTTTGCAAAAAAAGCAGATCCAATTTTCCACATTCTAGGGCAAACATTAAGTAAAAAAAAATTAAACACATAATGGATATGCTAAGAGCACAAGAGAAAATGAATCATTATCAATCTCAGTTAACACCAAAAAACAGAGACAGAGAAAGGTAGTAGCGACTGAAAAAAGGAAGGAAGAAGACGGGAAGAAGGGAGGGTAATATGGGAAGGGAAGAAGAAGAAACACAACGGGCAGCAAATGGAAAACAGTTAAAAGATATTGGCAAATATATCAACTCTAACAGTATCAGGTAAACCCCGTTGAATGGTCTAATAATACACCAATCAAGAGACCAAGGACTATTGTGTTGATGTCAAGACAAAACACGAACAATAACAAAAACAACAAAACACAACCTAATCAGACCAATATAATTTGCTGTCTAGTCTCCAACCAAACTAACAAAAACCCATTTAAATATAACCAAACCCATACATAAACACACCACAGATGGATTAAAAGTAATGTATGGAAAACAACAAGACATCACCAATGCTAACACGAATCCTACCTAAACCTACATCCTGGAGGAGCATTATTAATTTCAGACAAGATAGACTTTAATTCAACCAACCAGCAAAGAATATATCGGGATAAAGAGACCATTGTTAAAAGGAACAAAAAGCAAATTTCCCTTGACGATAACATGCTGCTCGAGGGAAAAAAAAAGGGGAAAAGGGGTCTCTTTGTATATATGGCATCAACCCTTCCATGGAAGACTTCGATCTGATTCACAAGATTATATACTACTGAAGATGTTTTCAAAAGAAGCAAAACAACCTTTCCTGTGGCGCCTTCAAAATAAGATCTTCTCCATGAGTGGAATGGAAGGTGTGGATGCACAGCAATAGGAGGAAAACAGATATCAACAGGCCTATTAGAAGGATAAACTAAGGTATCTACCTCATACTTTCTATTTCCTTCTATTTTTCTGCAATTGGGCCAGTAACAAACAATGACTTACTTATTCAATCAAAAATGAAAAAAAAAAACTTATATAACTATAATTTACACTAATGAAACTCCCCAGAAACGCGAACCTTCTAGGTACTCTACCTAGTCTTTTAATTACTGGCTGTCACTCTGCAAAGTTTCAGCTCCATTCCTGCCGCAAAGTTTCTATATATACTGCACCTCACCACTGTTTAGTTAGAGAACTTCATCCTCCTCTGTATAAGGACAGATACCAGCAGGCAGAAAAAATCAGAAAGGACAAGTTTTTAAGTAAAACAGGTGAACCACCATCAATCATTTGGATCTAATTGACATCTACACAAATCGTATAATCCAACAACAGCAAGTACACATCATCTCCCCAAGCTCACTGTAATATTTGTCCAGATGGAACTGCATTGTGTGTAAGCCCACTACCACCACCCAACAAACAACATCCCTTGAAGCACTGTTAATCCTACTCAGTCATCAATAAAATAGGCTCTCAGACCAAGGTGGAATTAAACTAGAAACCAAAAACAGAAAGGTGGTAAGCTGGAGAAAATCTCAACGACTAGCAACAAACTTCTAAACAATGTAATCTGCTCGCCTCTGGTTACCAGGAATTCTCAAGAAGGGGTCAATCATGTATACTTTGCAGTCCTCTAAATGGAAAACGAATGATTGGTTAAAAAAATCCTTAAAACTATAACAAACCCTTAGCCTTAGTACCTTTCATAGAAATAACCTCATTCAATCTTGAGCAGACCTGAGCTACCTATTCGGAGGAATGTCGTGTGACTAATCTATACCTGAGTCGTCCTGTGGCATGAAAGACTCTGATCACACTTAAAAGATTCAAGGCCATACTCTAATCTATCATTAACCCGTCCCATCCCGTATTCCGGATTGGTGGGCCCCCCACGTTCTTTTCTCTCCTTCCCAAGTGGTATTTCCTGTTGTCTCCTGAAATCTTATAGCAAACGTAAAAAATTGGAAAGCCATTAAAGGTTTTATTAACACCAATCCAAACTGCCACGAACTAACTATGGATTGAGATTGGCCTCCCTGGCTCATCAGGAAGCCACACAAATCAGTGTGTGACAGTGAGAGACCCACACCAAAACGTCACCCCCAACACTCCACCTTCTTTTCTGAGCCCCAATCAGTTTGTTTGTCACTTATAAATGGGTATATGATATTAGTACCCATTTTGCATTGTGTTGCTAGACAATTAATGAGATGATGCATCTAAATATTTAGCAACAGTGCCTGAAACATAACAAGTGCCCTTAAGTGGTACCTAACTTATGAGAACTACTGCCACCTACAAATCCCTCTCCCTTACAACCCAATCCCCTGAACCTGCCTGTGTGCCCTAGCCCTATGCTAACGGTATTGTCATCAGGAAGGGCAGCTAATAGGAAGAAGCATCCTAAGCCCTGTTCTCAAGAGGGGCTACACTATTTGTGTGGGAAACGTAAAATACTTCCCTCCACATAAAACAGCCAGCCGAACCATTGGGACAGGATATCTGGGTGCCAGGGGACATGGGGTCCCAGAGAATCGAATGCCGTCATCCCCACTTCTTCCAAAGTTCCTCTTTACATCGCGTCCTTGCTCTTTTGAACAGTGGTAGACTACTCCAGCCCGCAAGGCGGACGAATCGGTCGGGGTATTGTACAGGGGAAACCAAAGAGTCTGAGATATTGTAAAGGGGGGTTAAGAAGGGGTTGCGCGCGGAGGGTTTGTGTATCTAGACTGGGCACAGGAGCATGGAAGTTTGGAAGAAGAAAAACTGGGAACCAGAATTGGATTTTCGGGGCAGAGATCGCCTGGAAATATGGAAGGTGAGGGTGGAGAACGATCTTAGGCGACAAGTGGCAATTACACAGGAGGAGAATTATAAAAAGACCTAGAATCATAAAACTCTTAGCTTAGGGCCCGGAATCACTGTATCCTGGGTCATGGGGTCAGGAACCATGGAACCACAGATCCCTAGCACCCTGAAGAGCACAGAGTTGAACCCTTCTAGTCACCACTGTCTAACAGAACTCACCTTGACGAGGAATGTTCTAAAGTTTTGAGGTGTCCATTTGGTAGCCAGCCTCCGCAATAACCGTCACATGGTTATTGGGGACATTGAAATGCGGCTACTTGCCAAGTAAAAAACACGACTTAATAAAACGTTTCCTTTAACGTTACATTGAAAATCAGCTTTACGGTGGGCTAAGCAGTTACCATTGGACAGTGCAATTCTAGGCTTAGAGCCAAGGGGCCTCTAGCATTCGACCTGAAGATTCTGATTTACAGAGGTTGGAGTCAGAGTCTTAGAGCCGGTATACGGACACTTAGGCCTTAGTACCCCTCACATAGAGATAACCTTTCAGTCTTTTTTTAAGAAAGATTTTATTTATTTATTATGAAAACCCAGAGAGAGAGAGAGAGAGAGAGGCAGGGCAGAGACACAAGGCAGGGGAAAGCAGCGCCATGCAAGGAGCCCGACTTGGGACTGATCCCCGGGACCAGGGAATCCTGCCCTGGGCCTAAGTGCGGGCGCTAAACCGCTGAGCCACTAGGGATCCCCAACCCTTCCAGTCTACAAAATTACAGGCAGCTTGGTCCACCCCCTTCACTTCATCCACATCCCACAAACTAACAAGGCCCTATGAATGGATCCTTGTGTGACCTGCAGCCGACTACTTTCAATCATCCAACCTTTTTGATGTCGGTTAGGGTCCTAGAAAGCTGGAGGCTCCACAGACTACTATCCACATATCCACCACCAAGATACCAGGCCACATGGGAAGCTGATGGTTGTAAGTTTAACCTGGCCACCCAAATGGATGGGCTGTGGTAATGTGAGGAGTTCCTGTTTTATTTTTAATTTAGTTTTTACTTTATTTTTTCTATTTAGTAAGGAGGGGGCCCCACACCCAATGTGGGGCTTCAATCATGACCCTGAAATTAGAGTCACAGCTCTGAGCCAGCAGGCACCCCAGTGTGGGGAATTCAAAATGCTCCATTTCATTCCCATCCACTCACCTCGCACAATACCTGAATATCACTATTATGTTTTTTACAAATAGGTCCCTATTCATCTTCTGTGTTCTTTTTCCTAGTTAGAAAGACATAGTTCTATGTATTTTAGGGTACATTATCTTCCTTGGCTCTGAGTTTCTCTTTAAAGCAAATACTCAGGAGAATTTGCCAAACGTGTTTTAATAAATATAATTACATACTTATTTCCACAGCATTTGGTCAAGCTTTTGAGATTCGGGGGCAAAATCATCTCTCAGAAGAAAAGTACCAGAAGTCTCCCCAATCAAACACTCCCCTCGTCAACTCATCCATTTTTTTTTTTCCCCTGTAGCATGGAGGTGAGGTGCTATCCTGTGGGGAGGGCTCTGTCTGACTAGAGGATAGATATCCCCCCAGGAACAGGCAAATCGTAGTCTGAGACAGGGCTGTGTGTGATAAAACAAGAACATGGTGGGCCCCACTGCAGATTCAGGGACCTGTGTTCGGGGTGGGGGGAGCTGGGAACTGAATAAGGCAGTAAAAAGTCGAACATGGATATAATAGAAATTCCTGAGCCAGAGGGTTTGTGAGGTGACCCAGTGTGTCTGCAAACTGGGAAAAATAACCAGAATAACCAGAAAGCATGGTACCTCACAGTCTGCTTCCACTTAGGAGCCAACCATCAAAGCAGCATACTGCCCAAAAATTAAAACCACAGCAGAACCAGGAGTACTGCACGGGACCCAATGTGGGGAGGACCCCCTCACTCATCACCTTCCTGAACAGATGTGAGCCCACAGCCAGTGTATGCGCCCATTGTTATCCTCTTCCAACATTCGACAGGCCGCCTGGGCAACAAGGGTGTCCGTTTTCAGTTTGGGGGGGCCTTTTGTGATGAAGGCTGACTTCCCCCGAATGTCACCTATCCCATGAGACCACGGAGAGCAGCCCGGTTGCATTGCACAGGACACTTGACACAGCCCTACAGCCGGGGGTGTAGGAACTCTCCGAGGAGATCTTCCATGCCTCTGCTGTGCAACATGCCTGCGGACTACCTGGGCGGCTGGTGGGGCACTCCCTTGGTCCCTTTTTCCCCCAATTACTTTGGCGGCTCAGAGCTGGTGGTGGCAGACAGGTTGCAGGACAGCAAGCAGCACTGCGGCATCCATGGTCAGCCTTATTGTGGCTGCTAAGCCAAGGGCACCGCCAAACGAAGCCAGAAGAACTTTGGTGTGCCGGGGAGCCAGTCCTACGACGTAGCCCCACTCAACCTGCTGCCTACTCTCTGGGCCTACCTCACCATTGGAGAGTTGCCTGAGCAGTGTTCCAGGCCCCTGTGACACCACCGCTCTTGCCAGCTGGCAGCCAACAAGTCCCCAGCCTGCCCTTGAATATGTGAACTTTGTCACATCTCTCTGACTGTTACTGGTCGTGCAGCCCAAGGATGCAAGTGGGAAGGCCAGGATAAGACTCCACTGCAGCTGGGACAGGCACCATCATGCCCTCATCCACCAGCAGGCCATGGCCTAAGGACAGGCACAACACCCAGTCAGACCCTGGTATCCAGGGTCTCTCCCAAATCAAGGCTTGTGGAACCAAGGTACTAGTTATCCTCAACACTTACTCCTGCTCCACAAACATTATACCCAGTTCCAAGGAGTTGGGAGCCACTGGCCAGAGCCAGTTACCCTATCCACCCCAGCACAACCCAACGCCCAAAACATTCCAGCACAACACGATCCTGCACTATTTGTTTCAACCAAGTCTCAAACAACAACTGCTACTTGTGCCTCAAATGCTGGCCCCTTCTTGCTTCGTAAGCCCAGTGGTACCATACAACACCAGTATCCTGGTGCCCATCCCATGAATTCCAGACACAAGTCCCACCTTGAATCCTGGACAACCTTATCCACCGCCAAAGCTGGCACTACCAAACTGTATTTCACTGCACTCCGAACCTGGTGCTCCATCACAACCCAAACTGGATGGTCCTATCCACCCCCCAACCTGGGGTACTCATAACAGTCACCACAAAAGGCTTGCCACAGCCCAAGCCATGGAGTCTCCACACTTACAGATCCCAAGTGCCTATAACACCTAGACCAAAAGGTTTCCTGCTCACCAGACCCCACAACATCGGAGCCAACCCTAAACCCCCGGTTCTCGCATGTAAGCCGTCCAAAATCCCATGCCACCTCTAATAACCTAGTACCCACCTCCCCGCAATTACCCAGCTTATCATGTCCCATCCTTAGGACACACCATAAACCCAAAAACCCCAAACCCAACTAACCCCCCAAACGCCAGACCTGCGTTCCCCACCTCTCTTTCAGGATCCCAAGCACATCCACGAGCACAACCTCAAGTCCCCGCAAGTCCCCGCAGTACCAAGATCACTTCTGTCCCTGGAGAACACACTCTCTATTCCTTTGAACCTACACCCTTTGGCCCTCTCATCCTGCCTCCCAAGGAACCTCTGGCATCAGCATGACCTGTTCGTGGGCCCCAAGAAGACCACACAAATTCTGGGACATCTGTTGTCAGAAGACCCCAACGTGGACTCCTACCCAGCATGCGTTCTTTCCTCTGCGGAAGGCAGCTGCCCAAAAACCTGCCAGTCTTGCTGACTCTAGCACCCCCCTGATGTAGAGAGCCTGCTCCATATTCCCTGAGGAGCTAGAGCTGCCGCTATGGTCAGTTGGTGGAGTCCGTGTTCTGGAAAGTCCTTGAACCCCCAGCTTTCCCTACCTTTCTCCCTCTTGAGAACGAAGATGGTGAGTGCCATGGGCAAGAGGTCAAGCCATGGCGGCGGGGGGCGGGGGAGGTTGAATGGGAAGCCTCAGAAACTGGTACATACAGGAATTCTGCGATTCTAGTGATAACCCAGTTGCCTGTCTTGCTTGCTTTGAGGCTTCAAATCAGCTATTTAACCTCTCTGGGCTCAGTACATAACACAGAATTAGTAGGCTTTGGGGAGGAGGGATGTTAAGGACTAGGAAGCATAAACAGAAAAAACTGGTCAAACTGTGGTTTGAGCATTGCTTTGTTGGACAAAAGAAGTGTCTCATGAGTCTCAAGCAGGGTAGTGATCACCGAAGTTATAAATGAACATCACTGGGCAAGGCAAGTCTGCTTGTTTCTTTTGTGCTCTGTAAACAGCCCTGTTTAAGGGAAGGGGTATAAACACGGAAAAGATATTATCTTTTAACATTTCCCCAAAGACTGGAAGCGCACTACTGTTAAAACATTTTCTAGTCCTCTCCGATGTGAAAGTACTGCTCTCCTATGGTACTTGTAAGTCCCTCATTTACTACACACACAACCACAACACTGTTAATAACTAACTGCATTTTACTTCATATGGTTAAGGCTGAAGACACCGTGAAGTGAAGTAACTTATTCCATGTCACACAACTAGTAAGAGATTTGGACCTAACATGATTTGGTCCGCAGATGAATGTAACTCCACCCCTCCATTGTTCTGGTATCTCTAAGAAGAGCAATATTCCTGTGTGACCTCATAGGGTCAGGATGTAGAGCCAGTCGATGGGTGGCAGTAAATCACAGGGATAAAATTTGGGCATGAGATCCTTCACACATGCCCCTCTCCCTCACCACACCCCAATATCCCATCATCTCAATTCTTGGCATGTTTACCTCTGACTATTTCCCAATGCACCACTTCTCATCACCCCAACTACTTACTATCTTAGGGCAACTGCCATGTGTTTTTCTATAGAAACTGGTCCTCCCTGCTCCTCTCTGGGAGATTTTTCTTTGCATTTCTCTCCAGCACAAAGGGGTCATTTAGAAAACAAAGATTACCCTTACTGTGCTCCCTTTCCTACTTAACTCACCTCCTCAAGGTTTTCCTGTCACACCTAAATGAGATCCAAAGTTCTCTTGATAGCCCACAAGGCCCTGCATGATCTACCCTCTACCACCCCATACCCTCTCTGACTTCCACTTTCTCCCACTCACCTCTGAACTCTAGCCCACTGCCTCCTCTCTGTTCATCCAATGGGCCCTGTCTCTCACCCTCATCTCCACTAAAGGACCTCTCTCAGCTGTTCCTCTGTTTGATGCTCACTCTGCCCTGCCCTGCCTGTCACTTGATCTAGCATCCTCATCTCTTCCATGCCATCAAATTCCAGACCCACACATTAGATCTCAGACTCAGAGATGCCTTCCCACCCTCCCCACAACTGCCCAGACTTCATTATCATGTCTATAATTCCCCTTGGTCCATTTATTCATTTTTCTGGGGCTCATGGCCCTGCTTCAGTCTGTAGAGCATGTGGCTCTTGATAATCGTCGGTAGTGGAGTTCAAGCCTCACGCTTGGGGTATAGAGATCTACTTAAAAAAACTACTTGGAACGTTGGTGTGTAAGTGATGAATCACGAATGCTACTCTGACTCCATATTAGGAGAGGCTCTGCTTAAGACGAAAATGTAAATAAAAATCTACAAATGGGCAAAAAAAGAAAAGTTTTGATGCTAAACGACTGAAAAAATCCCGACAGAGAGAGAGAGAGAGCAAGATGCTGAAGACCCGCAGACATAGAAGCAAGGAGCAGAACAGGACACAGATAACACAAGTGAACAAAATAGAGTAGAAACTGAAAAAGGGAAAAGATCTGTCGGTAACCAGGACAAGGAAGGACAGAGGTAAACACTTAGTCCAAGACAAACAAGGAACCACCAACCAAAGCACACAGACCATACCTCCTCATCAATAAGCGAGAATGGCGGACAAAAATACGCTGACGTTACCCCAGACGCTAAACACGAGGACAATACAGCACTCTTACCCACCGCCCAAAAGCTCCCCCCCGAACACGGACATCACCCAAAACTACAACAATCACGCTCCCTCAATCCCTATCCCATCTCTAATCCAAACCCCAAATAACAACGCATAGACTCCAACTCCTCCTACCCGCATCGTACCTCTCCGCATTAGCTAACCCCTCCACGCCTCCTTGCAGCCCGGCACCTATCGTAGACAAAACTCTAGCAAGAGCCACTGCTACGGCCTCGACCCCCCTCTCCAGCTCCTCTCTCCAAAACAACGCGAGACATTCCCAAATCTAAATCCCCCCCCCCTCCGCTCCCTCCGCTCTCCAACCCATAAACAACCAACCAGACCTCCCCCGGCGCGCCCCCCTCTCTACCTCCTACTCGCTCTCCAACCCCTTCCTACGAACCCATCCCCCAAACCCAGCCCCTTCAAAAGAACCCCCAGAAATCTCACCAATACATGAGCTCGAGAACAATAGAGAAAAAGGACAAAATGATAGAATAAAAAGCAATGTAGAAAACAGAAGCGATCTTTTTTGTTGCACAGACCAAGACTGGGCACATTCCCAGAGTACAAGAACAACCAAGAGAAAGATCACCATGCTCCACCAACCTCTCCCCTCCCACTCCCACACTTAACCCCGTCCCTCCCCCTTACACCCCTATTAATCCAACCCCGCGCTCTCAAATAACCCCACCAACCTCTTTCTCACTTCCCTCACCCCCCCTCCTCATACTCCCTTTCACACCCACCGCCCTCACACACCACCTCCTCCTTACACAACACTCCAACGCCCCACCCATATTACACTTACGGTTCTTCTTTTTCTTTCTTGTGTTTTGAAAAAGGACATGAGCACATCAGAGGAGCACACGAGGAAGCAAAACTGGAGCACAACCTTATATATTCAGAGATCCAGTGGCAAAAACGCTGGCGGATTGCAGACCACCCAAGCGGTGACAAACACCAGTAAGACGTAGGAGATTGGCTAGGTAACAGAGAGAATAAATGAAAGGCAGCTGGAGACCCAAGTATAATGGAGCCTATGACACAGGACACAGAAGAGAGAGAGGAGGAGAGAGAGACAGAGACAGAGAGACAAAGAGGACAGAGAGATCCTAGAATAGGATTCCTAGACACAGGGAGAGAAGCACCAAAGACAACCATATTGGATACAGGCTAGGAAATGGGAACAGAAACATCGGAGCATGGTAGGGAGGACCAAGATAGAACAAAGAAAACCTAGACAAATTGAACAGACACAAAGAAACATCAACAACGGCAGACAGAGACACGGGTGACAAGGAAATCTACCAAGCGAGCAGGGATGCAAGACAACAGAATAAGATAAACTGGGGGATAGAAAACAGAAAACATACAAATAGGCAAACCAAGGACACAAATGAAGAGATAGGAGGAGTGAAGCAGGCACGAAAACACAGAAGAGAGTGGTTCAAAATAAAAAGTTATGCAAGAGAGACTACAAAGATGGCACATGGAAGTCGTAGGGGGATGCTATGCTACCTTTGTCACATGACAACAACTAGATCCATTATCAAATCATCCTAAATAATTAGCCAGGAAATAGCCTGAAGACTGACAGAAAAAACCCCACAAACTGAGGAGAAAAGAAAGAGGTCACATTTTGAAAAAAGATAGGATGTGGGAGCCATGGATTAGGAGGAGAAATGGATCATGGTGGCTGCAAAGGGGGAAAGAAGCTGTGGTTGACAGAGAGGGAGGGGGGCACACAAGGGGAATGCACACAGAGGATGTCCCCCAAAAGCATGGCTTGGAAAACGAGGAGGGGTGAATTTCATGAGTCTTGCAAACCAGGGGGCTAAAGGCTGGTTTTAAAGGTCAGTGGGCTGGGACTGGAACGACTTGGAGGGCTCGGCTGCTCCTGGAGAGAAGGGTAAGCAAATGGAACACTGAAGGCAGAAGCGTGGAGGAAGGGAAACAATTGATTAAAAAACCCCTCATTACACGGGAATATTACTCAGCCGGTAGATAAACAAAAATACCACCACCATTTGCTTCGATGTGGATGGAATGGAGGGTATTATGCTGAGTGAAAGAATAAAGGTCCAATCGGAGAAGGCAAATTATTGGTCTAATTCATTTGGGGAAATATAAAAATAGTGAAAGGAATAAAGGGGAAAGGAGAAAAAAAATAATGTGGAAAATATCAGAAAGGGGAGACAGATACATGAAAGACTCCTAACTATGGGAAAATGCACTAGGGTGGGGTGGAAGGGGAGGTGGGTGGGGGGGTGGGGGCATGGGTGGGCGGGCACTGAGGGTGAGCCACTTGATGAGATGAGCACTGGAGTTATCTGTATGTTGACAAATTGAACACCAATAAAAAATAAATTTATTAAAAAGAAAAAAACCCGGAACAACAGTGGAAGAGTTTATTGTGTTCTTCTTAGTAGTGTGTCCCTGAGAGCCCAATATTCGTGGAGATTGTGCATCTGGGAACACAAAGAGGCTGGATGCGGGTATATCCCTCACTGACCTGCAGCACAAAAACGAAGCAAACTGTAGAAAGAAACACAGCAGCTCACACTAGCTGCTAATTTACACAACCCCAACATACCCTGCACTATGGAGGGCCTGCCCTTCTCTCTCTCTCTCTATCTCTATCCTATCTCTCTCTTCTTTTTAAAGTTGTATTTATTATTCATGAGAGGGACACAGAGAGAGGCAGCGACGCAGCAGGAGGGCGAAGAGGCTACATGCATGGAGACCTGATGTGGCGACATGAACTGGGACTCAGGATCAAGCCCGGGCCGAGGGAAAGCGCTCAACCACTGAGCCACTCAGGCGTCACCAAGGGCCTGCCTTCTCAGGTCAATCTGTCCAGGTCCCAGTGCAGAGGCCCTTCCAGCGAGACCAGGAGAAAACTCTGCCACCCACATACTCCACCAAGAGTTCTTTCGTTGCTATGGTTCCAGTGCAGGAAGTATCAGGTCTCATTTAACAAGCAGACTAAAGCCACACCTACCTAAAACGCACCACATTCTAGCAAAGGACTACACTGCCCACTGCAGGTTAAAGAGTGCTCTGCAGACAAACCCACTACTGAAGGACAGAGCAGCCAACGCACTCCAGACAGAGTGCAGGCGACACACACCAGAGACGTGCTGTCTGAAGACCGTAGTGCCAGGCATGGACACAATGACATCTTCTTCATAAAGCCATGCCTCAGGAGCAGGAGGAAACATTACCTGGCTTTCTAACACAGACGAAGGGCAGAGAGACCTTAGCAAAAATGCCAGGATGGGGAATTTCATCCCTCAATGAATTTGTAAATTGAACAGATAAGTCATGGCAGAGATCTAAGCAGACGAGAAATCAGTAACATGGTTGATGGAGGATTTAAAGCAACAATCATAAGAATACTCGATGGGGCTTGAGAAGAGTGGAAGACTTCAGGGAGGACCCTTACCACAGAGTAAGAGAGTTAAGAGGCATCAGACAGAAAATGGAATATGGCAATAACTGAGATCCACAACTTGCCTGCAAGTAATGACCATAAGGAGGAGAAGAGAAGAATGAATAATTTATAGTAGATAGGATAATGGAAAATTAATGAAGCTGAAGAATGAAGAAAAGCGAAGGGACAAATTATGGACATGGAAAGGCTTTGGCACTCATGATCCATCCACATAAATAAAATTGTACCATTAGGAAGTCCCGAGAGGACGTTGAGAGGGAAAAGGGGCAGAAGAGGTTTATTTGGGAAAAAATAATTAGAAAAAAACTTCCCTAATTGGGGATGGAAACAGAATACAGACCAGGAGGCACAGAGAAACTCCCACCAAAATCAATAAACGCAGGCAACAACAAGACATATTGTGATTACATTTGCCTAAATATAGTGATAAAGAACAATCTTTAAAAGCAGCAAAGCCAAAAGATTACAAGGGAAGACACATCAAAGGCTTAGCTGAGATTTCAACAGACCTGCACAAACCAGCAAGACAGTGGCCAATATGTTCAAAGTGCGGGATGGAAAAATCTGCAGCCAAGAATTCTCTATCTTGAAAGGGGGTATTGCAGAATAGAAGGAAAGATATAGAGGTACCCAGACAAAAAAACTGAAGGGCTTTGTGGCAACTAAAACAGACCCCTGGATGAGCTACTTAAAGGGGACTCTTTGCAAGCGAGACCAACAGTGGATAATGAAGAGAAGGGAAGGGGATAAGAGAGAAAACTCCAGAGAGACAAAAGACATGATTTAAATAAAATGGCAATAAGTCCATACCGACAATAATTATTTCTGAATGTAAGTGGCTTAAAAATGCTCCAGTTAGTTAAACGAATAAGATGACCCCAGAAGAATGGATAGAAAACAACAAACAAGAGTTTTCGTCTATATGATTACCCACAAGAGTTCATCTAGACCCTAAAGCACACCTGAAGATTGATGTGTGAGGGGATGGAGAAAGATTTATCACGCGAAAGGATGTCAAAAGAAAGCCAGAATAAGCAATTCTATATACCGGCAAACTAGAATTTACATCAAAGACTGTACAATAGTGAAGATGACATGATTCATTTATAAGGGAAACAATGAGCAAGAAAGATCTAACATTTGTAAAACTTATGGACACAACATAAGAGCCCCAAATAGATAAAAACAATTTTAATAACCAACATACAGGAACATCATTGACAATAGACAGAAAGAGTAGGTGGGGACTTAACACCCCACTTATAGCAATGGACGGATCGGCTAGCAGAGAATCAAGGAGGAGGACGGAACAATGGCTTGAATGACCACAGTGGACCCGATGGACTTACAGTGTATTCCGAACATGTCATCCTAAAAACGACAGATACACATTCTTTTAAAGTGCGCATGCAAAACATTCTCTGGAAAGATCACATTCTAGGTCACAAATCAGCTCAACAAATACAAAGGAGAATGAGATCATGCCATGCACTTTCTGCCAGGAACACTACGAAAACTTGAAGTCAACCAGAAAGAAAAAAACTGGAGAGAGAGGGAACAAAATACTAGAGGTAAACAAATGATAATAATGAGCAATGGGTCAACCAGGAAATCAAAGAAGAAAATTTAAAAATAATGAAAACAAAATGAAAAGATGAAAACATCAACGATTGCAAAAACCATTGGGATGCAGCAAAAGTGGCCTAAGAGGGAATATATAGCAATATAGTTCGACTTAAGAGGCACAAAGAATCTCAACAAACAACATGATCGGACACCCTAAAGGAGCTAGAAAAAGAACCGCAAACAAAACCTAAAATCAGCAGGAAGGAAAGAATAAGGTTAGCAGCAGAAATAAATTATATGGGAACACTAAATAAACCCAAAAACAAATAGAACAGAACAGGTCAATGAAAAAGAAAGCGGTTCTTGAAAAAAGAAAAAAACAAGAATAAATTGATAAAACCCACTATCTAGGACCTTATTATAAAAACAGAAATGAGAAAGGGACCAAATAAATAAGAGATCACAAATCACGCACAACACCCCGGACATACCCCCCCAACCCTCACCACACAAGCTTCCCGCATCCACCCCCTCCTCCCACCAACCCCTCAAACCACCTCCTCACCTACAATATACCGCCCCCCATCGTCCCACTCCATCGCCATGCCCCACCCAACCATCCCCCCACACACCGGCACACCCTCCCCCCTCACAAACACACATCCCGCACCGCACCCCCCAACCCCACCCAAACTCTCACACCCCCCCAACCCCCACACCATCCCTAAACCTCCCCACCACCCACCACAACCCACCACCACATACCATCCCATCCCCAACCCCAACACTCCGAAACCCCTCATACCCTCACCTAACCTCTCCCCACCACCCCCACCCTACACACACCCCATCATCTCCCCACTTTCCCCCAACCACTCTCTCACACACCCCCCATGCCTCCCTAAAACCCAACCCTTAAACTATAATCCCCCTACTACCTACGTCCTATTCTTCTCAACACTCCCACCCACCCCTACCAGCCAAAAATTTACTCCCGCATCCCTCTACCCTAACCAACACCCACTCCACCGCCACCAACCCTCCGCATCCCGCCGGCAACAGACAACCCACCGATAACTCCCCCCCCCCCCTACCTCCTACTAACTACGACGCAACCCTCAGCTCACCCTCTCAAATCCCCACACAACACCCCTCCATCCTCCCCTCCTCCCCCTTCTCCCTACCCACTCCACCTCCCCTCACCCACTCTTTCCACACCCGCGCCTTAATCACTCCACCACAACCTACTCCCCTTACCCATACCCATTCCCTTCAACTTCCCGGAAAGCAATAAACTGGAGTGAGTAGACCACTGTAGGTGATTATTATTTAATTACCTTGGCATGCTGTAGGGATTAGAGAAGATGGTTTGAAGTTTCTGATGGGATTGGGGCCAATGGGGATTGTCCTAATGGATGGAAAAGACACACAACTTTTCATACTCTAAAAGAAGACCCAAGTAGCATGTGTGGGGCAGGTCAGAGAGAAGGGTCTGACCAGTGGAGGAGGTGCTGGAGGCTGGGAGTGCATGGATGGGGTCCAGGACAGGACTGTTCTGTCCTTAATAGAGGAAGTGGTGTATGGGTGTGTGAACCCTGTGCAAGAGTGTGGTGGGCGGTCCAAGGGGCATGGCCTGGTGCCCTTAATTTTCTTCATTAGGAAGGAAAGGAAATATTTCCTGAAAGTGAGGTGGCATGGCAGCTGAGGGGAGCGTGAGAGGTTGGTGACCTGGGTCATGCCTCTGGCTTATAGGATGTGAGGTGTGAGGCCACCAGGGAGCCTGGGACCATGAAGAGATAGGAATGTGATATTTCCGGAAACTCTCACCTACCCAGGTTATGGGAGGAATAGCAGGGCAGCTGGGCTCTGCCGTGGGCTTGGGCAGTTGCAGGGTGGACGACTCAGGCTTTGGAGACCTGCTGTAGAGTGCCAGGAGAAAGTGGAGACAGAGCCTGCACATGCACTTGTGAATTAACTCAAAGGCTGGAGTGGAGGGAAAGAGTAATCCTTCCTTAGCCTTCTTCCCCCCTGAGAGAGGAGGAGGTAGTATGTCCAGCCTTGTGATCAGAGAGTACCTGAATGGCAGAGAGGAGAACAAAGCTGGTTGTCCCAAGGCAGCGCTTCCTTCTGGCTACTGAGCAGCACAGACCCTCAGCAAGCCCCATACTTCCCTAGGCTGAGCTGACACTGGTCCTGGGGGCCCTCCCAGCTCCCCCCTCCACGTCCCTCAGCTGTTCCAGCCTCCAGGCTCTGCAGAGGGAAGATGGAGTAGGGGGAGGGGGCCAGCAGCCACATCCTTGGCAGCCCAAGGCATCTGCACCTGGTCTAACCAATCCCCTCTGAACAAACAGCTTGCTCAGCCTCTGCTCCCTCCTTCCCTGCCTACTCTGCCCAGCAACAGCAGGAAAGAGGTTTAAGGAGGAGAGGGAGGCCCTGCAAACTCCCAGCCCCTGGCAGCAATGGAGCTGGGCCCCTGGCTCACTCTATAGAGGGAGGTTAAAACAATACTTACAGTTCCTGGAGCCCAGGCAAAATGTCCCCAGGGGCTCTCAAGACTGTGCAAGTCAGCTCTCATGGACAGGAACTCACATATTACAGAGATCCTGATCCTTGGAGCCTTGGGCCACAAGCCAGTCTCATTCACTCCACAGCTCTGGGGCAGGCCCTGGGCTGACAGCCTGAACAGCAGAGACACAGTTCTGTCAGAGCAGATGGACACTGACACAAACAATCACACAGATGCCTATTTAACTAGAAACAGAGTTATAAGCCTACGAAGGAGACAAAAAAAAAAAAAAGGGCAGGGTGTTCCATAGGAGAATAAGAGGGAACCTGATAACCTGATTTAGACCGTCTCTCATGGTTCCTGTTTGGTTTCACTTCTTTTTTGTCAAGATTGCGAGGACTATTTTATTCATTACTTTGCCCCCAGAGGCCTCCCACCTGTCAAGAGAAACATGTATTCGTTATTGACGTGATACGGGCTCCATGTTTGGTACTATGATGAAAGCAGAATAACAAGGACTCTGCAGACCTTTTTGTAGCTTGTTTTAAGAAGGCTCAGAAAGCCAGAGAGTGCTGGGAACAGTGGTCCTCTGGGATCACAGAGACCTCTACCTCCCATCACTTCTTGGATCTTATAGGCCAAGGCCTACCCAAAGGTCCTGGAACCTTGCACATACAGGAGCCCTGAAGACCTGAAACTCACAGAGTACTAGAAAACGGTGAACATGGGACAACGGGACTGTAAATAAACATCAAGGGCCTAGCCACAAAACTTCAGATCTCCAAGGGGTCCCAGAGTCATAGAACCTTCAAGCTGGAGACTCATGGTGTCATAAAGCCTGAGTCAACAAATAAAAATAAACCACGTCAATTTAGACTCTGAACCTTCCACAGGCCACAGGTTGGTTTTGTCTTCTGTTGTTTATTTTACTTCACAGCCAGAAAAAATACAGTGCACTGGCATTGTAGTGCTTAGAGACTACAGAGTCCTGGGTCCATCTAGATTTAAATATTGTAGCCCTTCTACCAGAGTGCCCTTAAAACGGAAAACTGGGAGCCATAGGCCAAAGAGATTTTGACGTAGAGCCTGAATCTATAAGTTCTGGAAGCAGTATTTTGAACTACAGTACTCTGGGATTCTAGAATTATAATGTTCAAGTGACCTGGAGCAGTATGGTCCTATGTGCCTGAAATTTTGAACCATAGAGCCCACAGGGACCTAAGGCTACTAACTTGTATTTTACCAGAGTGTAAACCAAACTGGGGGAAGGGAAATATCGAGAGCTGTCTTTTTGTAGTCTTAGAGTGTAGGGGAAAGAAAATACCCAATTTCAAACTGTCTAGCCTTCCTATCTCATCTAGAGTCAGGAAAAAGCTGAGGAGCACTTGTGGAGGTCATGTTTTCAGGGCATACGTTGCCCTAAAAGACCGAGAACCGAAGCATAGAACTAATGAATTCTTCTCCTTCCCTCACAGTATCACCACATGCACTGCATTCCTGTATAACAACAGGAGATTACAGCTGAGGGTACTGGAAGCCTAGGCTCTTCAGGAACAAGAATCCTGAGAAACCCAAGACAACAGAGGAGTCGAAAACAAGGACCCTAGAAGAAATTTTAGCCTCTGACACATGCAACTGTAAGCAACTAGCAAGCACGATTGAATTACTCACCAGGTAATCTCAAAATCACACAAAATCTCACACTTAAAAGTTCTTTTTATGTGATACATCATGTCTGCCTGTCACCAAATACTTACAAGCACTGCCACAATGAAAAAGCATGGTCTGAACAGATAAATCAACCATCAGAACGCAGAACTGATATGGTAGAGAAATGATTAGACCTGGAATTTATAACAGCTATGACTAATATGCTAAGGGCCCTAAGTGTGAAATGGGCAACATGCAAGAACAGATGGGACATGCAAGCAGAGATGGATACCCTAAGAAAAACCAAAAGTAAGTGCTAGAAATAAGAAAATGCTGTAAACAGGAATAAAAAAACGCCTTTGATGCGGGCTCATTAGGAGACTGATCATGGACAAAAGCAAGTCAATAAGCTTGAGGATATGTTAATAGAAACTTCCCAAACTGAAAGCCAGAGAAAAAAAGAACGCAAAACAAAGTAAAACCGAAGAGAGGATCCAAGAACTGTGTACAATTACAAAAGTATAGGCATATGTGTAATGGTAATTACCGGAGGAGGAAGACAAGAAATGTAACATGAAGAAGTAAGCGAAGGAATACCTGGATAACACATTTCCAAATATAATGACAGCCACATGAATCCACAGCTCTAGGGAAGTTCAGAGAACACTATAACAGGTATTAGTACCAAAAAAATCTACACATAGGCCTATCCTATTCAAACTGCAGAAAATCAAGACAAAGTTCTTTAAAAAGCCATAGAAATATCACCTTACTTATACAGGAACAAGAATCAGAATTATATTGGATTTCTCTTGAAAAAACATGCAACAAAAAGAAAGTGACTATGTAACGCGCTGAAGGAAAAAAAAAAAGAGTGTTAGAAAAAGGAATAAATTAAGTTAAACAATAGTCTTTTCTTTTTAAATAATTGATCTAACAAAAACAGTTTGCTCAAAATAATTATAGAAATAATGTGTTCAGTGAATACAGCTTATTGATAGTGAATTAGTGACAGCAATGTTATAGAAGAGACAGGAGGGATGAACTGGGAATATCTATCACAGGATACTTGCACCACACACGAAGCTGTATAGTGTTTTTTTTTTTTTTGAAAGTGGACTTGGATTAGTTGCAAAAGCATATTCCACATTCTAGGGCAAACATTAAGAAAAAAATTAAAAACATAATGGATATGCTAAGAGACAAGAGAAATGAGATCATATCAAATACTCAGTTAAACCACAGAAGACAGAGAAAGAGTAGTAGACTGAAAAAAAGGAAGGAAGAAAGGAGGAAGGGAGGAGGATGGATGGAAGGAAGGAAGAAGAAACACAAGGGCAGCAAATAGAAAACAGTTAAAAATATGGCAATATTAATCTAACTCTAACAGTAATCATGTTAACCGTGAATGGTCTAAATACACCAATCAAGAGACAGAGGACTATTAGTGTTGATTCAAACAAAACAGAACATAACAAAAACAACAAACCATAATCAGACCAATTATGGTTGTCTACCAAAAACCCATTTTAAACATAAACACACAGATGGATTAAAAGTAATGGTATGGAAACAAAAGACATACCATGCTAACACGAATCCTAAAAATCCTGGAGGAGCTATATTAATTTCAGACAAAGTAGACTTTACAGCAAGCAAATTATCAGGGATAAAGAGACCATTGTATAAAGGAACAAAAAGCAAATTTCCCTGACAGATAACATGCTGCTCGATCTCTTGGTATATATGGCATCACCTGCATGGAAGATCTATCTGATTCACAAGATCTATACTACTGTAAAGTGTTTCAAAGAAGCAAAAACCTTCCTGTGGCCCTTCAAATGATCTTCTCCATGAAGTGGAATGAAGGTGTGGATGCCAGCAATAGGGAAAACCAGATCAACAGGCCTATTAGAAGGATAAACTAAGGTATCTACCATCATTATTTCTGCAATTTGGCCAGTAACAAACAATGACTACTTTCAAACTGAAAAAAAAATCTTATATAACTATAATTACATAATGACTCCCCAAGAAGACGCGACAATCCTTAATGTGTAATGCACCTAGCAATAGGATGTCA
This sequence comes from Canis lupus familiaris, assembly GCF_011100685.1. Taxonomy (NCBI): domain Eukaryota; kingdom Metazoa; phylum Chordata; class Mammalia; order Carnivora; family Canidae; genus Canis; species Canis lupus. The sequence goes on from NW_023330544.1 coordinate 105,599, forward strand.
AAATACATGAGGCAAAAAGTGATAGGACTGCACGGAGAAATAGACAAAACCACTGTTATAGTTAGAGACTTCAGCTCCTTCTGTCATAAATGGACAGATCCAGCAGGCAGAAAATCAGAAAGGACATAGTTTAAGTGAACAGCACCATCAATCATTTGGATCTAATTGACATCTACACAATACTTCATCCAACAACAGCACAGTACACATCCATCTCAAGCTCACGTGGAATATTTGCCAGGATAGACTGCATTGTGGGCCATAAAACACGACTTAACAAATTTGAAAGAATAGAAATCATACAATAAATATAGGCTCTCAGACCAAGTGGAATTAAACTAGAAACCAAAAACAGAAAGGTAGCTGGAAAATCTCAACAGACTAAGCAACACACTTCTAAACATGTAATCTGCCTCTGGTTAACAGGAGATTCTCAAGAAGGGTCATCATGTTCTATGTTGCAGTCCTCTGAATGAAAACGAATGAATGGTTAAATCCTTAAAACTATACAACCCTTAGGCCTTAGTACCTTGTATAGAAATAACCTTTCAATCTTGAGCAAGACCTGAGCTCCCTATTCGAGAATGTGTGACCTAATCTATACCCTGAGCTCGTCCTGTGGCATGAAAGACTCTGATCCACTTAAAAGCATTCAAGGCATCTTCTATCCATTTAAGACGTAGAGAATGGTGGGCCACAAAGTGGTATTTCCTGTTGTCTCTGAAATCTATAGCAACGTAAAAATTGGAAAGCATAAGGTTTAACACCTCCAAAATATGGATTTGAGCCCCTGGCTCATCAGTGACACACATCATGTGTGACGTTGAGCAAGTCACTCCACCTTTCTGAGCCTCAGTGTTGTCACTTATAAAATGGGTATGATATTAGTACCTTTGTCATTGTGTTGCTATGACAATTAAATGAGCTGATGCATCTAAATATTTAGCACAGTGCCTGGAACATAACAAGTGCCCTATAAGTGGTACCTAATATGAGAACCTACATCCCCCATTCCCTGAACCTGCTGTGTGCCTAGCCCTATGCTAGGTATTGTCATCAGGAAGGGAGCTAATAGGAAGAAGCATCCTAAGCCCTGTTCTCAGAGGGCTCAATATTTGTGTGGGAAACGAAAATATTCCACATACAACAGCCAGCGAACCATCTGGGACAGGGAATATCTGGGTGCCAGGGGCATGGGTCAGAGTAAGCAATCAAAGAAGTGCTGCCCAGAGAAGGAGCAACTGAAGGAACAGTGAAGATATGAATATGTAAAGGAGAAGGGGGTGGGGGAAGGTCTGTTATCTAAAGGGCACAACAAGAGCAAAGATGTGGAGAAAAAAACCACACAGAATCTGGGGTTTTCTGGGGGCTGATGAGAAGGTCAGCCTGGAAGAAATGGAAGGTGAGGTGGAAGAACAGATTACTTAGGACAGAACCAAAGTATGCCAATTCACAGGAAGGAAGTTATAAAGACCTAGAATCATAAAACTCTTAAGCTTTAGGGTCCCGGAATCACTGTATCCTGGGTCATGGGGTCCAGGAACCATGGAACACACAGGATCCTAGCACCCTGAAAGCACAGAGTTTGAACCTTCTAGTCCACCACTGTCTAACAGAACTACCTTGACGATGGAAATGTTCTAAAGTTCTGAGGTGTCCAATTTGGTAGCCACTGCTCTGCAATAACCGTCACATGGTTATGGGACACTTGAAATGCGGCTACTGCCAAGTAAAGAAACAGACTTTAACGTTTTCCTTTAACTTACATTGAAATAGCTACGTGTGGCTAAGCAGTTACCATTGGACAGTGCAATTCTAGGCTTAGAGCCATAGGGCCTCTAGCATGTCGACCTGAGAATTCTAGATTTACAGAGTGTTGGAGTCAGAGTCTTAGAGCCGTACGACACTTAGGCCTTAGTACCTCACATAGAGATAACCTTTCAGTCTTTTTTTTAAGAAAGATTTTATTTATTTATTCATGAGAAACCCAGAGAGAGAGAGAGAGAGAGGCAGGGCAGAGACACAGGCAGAGGGAGAAGCAGGCTCCATGCAAGGAGCCCGACGTGGGACTTGATCCCGGGACTCCAGGATCCTGCCCTGGGCCTAAGGCGGGCGCTAAACCGCTGAGCCACCTAGGGATCCCCCAACCTTCCAGTCTTGAGCAAAACTTCAGGCCTTGGTCCACCCCCTTCACTTCATCCACATCCCACAAACTAACAAGGCCATGAATGTGATCCTTGGTGACCTGCAGGCCGACTACTTCAACATCATCACCTTTTCTGATTCGGTTAGTGTCTAGAAAGCTGGAGGCTCCATCCAGACTACTATCCAGAATTATCCACAGCACCAAGGACTACCAGGCCACATGGAAGCTGATGGTTGTAAGTGTTAGACCTGGCCACTCAAATGGATGGGCTGTGGTAATGTGAGGAGTTCCTTTTTATTTTTTATTTAGTTTTTAACTTTATTTTTTCTATTTTAAGGAGGCCCCACACCCAATGTGGGGCTCAAACTCATGACCCTGAAATTAAGAGTCACATGCTCTGAGCCAGCCAGGCACCCCAGATGTGGGGAATTCTCAAAATGCTCCCTTCATTCCCCATCCACCTCACCTCTCACAATACCTGAAATATCACTATTATGTTTTCTACAAATATGTCCCTTCATCTTCTGTGTTCTTTTTCCTAGTAGAAAGAACATAGTTCTATGTATTTTAGGGTACATTCTTCCTTGGCTCTGAGTTTCTCTTTAAAGCACATACTCAGGAGAATTTGCCAAAAGTGTTTAAAATCAATAATCTACATACTTATTTCCAAGCATTTGGTCAAGCTTTTGAGCAAAATCATCTCTCAGAAAAGTACCGAAGTCTCCCCAATCAAACACCTCCCGTCAACTCATCCATTTTTTTTCCCCTGTAGCATGGAGGTGAGGTTGCTATCCTTGGGGAGCTGCCTGTCTGACTAGAGGATTAGATATCCCCCCAGGAAACAGGCAAATCGTAGTCTGAGACAGGGCGTGATAAAAGCCAAGAACATGTGGGCCCCACTGTCAGATCTCAGGGAGCCTGTGTCGGGGTGGGGGAGCTGGGAAGGATAAGCAGCAGAAAAAGTCTGAACAAGGATAATGAGAAATTCCTGAGCCAGAGAGGTTGGTGAGGTGCCCAGTGTGTCTGCAATGGGAAAAATAACCAGAAATAACCAGAAAAGATGGTCTCACAGTCTGCTTCCCACTTAGGGACCAACATCAAAGCAGCTCTGCTAAACCACAGCAACCAGGAGACTGCACGGGGACCCAATGTGGGGAGGACCCCTCTCATCACCTTCCTGACAGATGTGGAGCCCACAGCCAGTGTGATGACGCCCAGTGTGATCCTCTCCAACATCTGACAGGCGCTGGGCAACAGGGTGTCCGTTTTCAGTTTGGCCTTTGGGGATGAGGCTGACTTCCCACTGAAATGTCACCTATCCCTGGAGACACGGAGAGCAGCCCGGTGCATGCACGAGGACACTTGACACAGCCCTACAGCCGGTGGAGGACCTCTCCGAGGAGATCTCCATGCCTCTGCTGGCAGACATGCATCTGGACTACCTGGGCGGCTTGGTAGGGGCCTCCCCTTGGGCCTTTTCCCCCCAATTACTTTGGCGGCTCAGAGCTGGTGGTGGCAGGACAGGTGCAGGCAAGCAAGCAGGAACTGGGCATCCAGGGTCAGCTTCTTGTGGCCTGCTACAGCAAGGCAGCCGCCAACAGCAGCCAGAAGAACTTTGGTGTCCCAGGGGAGCCAGCCTACAACGTAGCCCACTCACCTGCTGCCTACCTCTGGGCCTACCTCACCATTGGAGAGTTGCTGGAGGCATGCTTCCAGGCCCGTGACACCACCGCTTGCCACCTGCTGGCAGCCAAAGTCCCCAGCCTGTCCCTTGAATATGTGAACTTTGTCACATCTCTGACTTTACTGGTCGTGCAGCCCAAGGATGCAAGTGGGAAGGCCAGGATACAGACTTCCACTGCAGCTGGACCAGGCACCATCATGCCCTCATCCACCAGCAGGCATGGCCTAAGGACAGGCACAACCCAGTCAGCCCTGGTATCCAGGGTCTCTCCCAAATCAAGGCTTGTGAAACCAAGGTTCTAGTTATCCTCAACTACTCCTGCCTCCACAAACATTATACCCAGTTCCAAGGAGTTGGAGCCACTGGGCCAGAGCCCTAGTACCCTATCCACCCCAGCACACCCAAAGCCCAAACATCCAGCACAACACGATCCTGGCACTTTGGTTCAACCAAGTCTCAGAACAACAACTGCTACCTTTGTGCCCTCAAATGCTGGCCCCTTCTTGCTTCTGAAGCCCAGTGTACCATCACACCAGTATCCTGGTGCCCTATCCCCATGAATTCCAAGACACAAGTCCCACCTCTGAATCCTGGCACCTTATCCCAGGCCAAAGCTGGCACTATCAAACCTGTTATTCCACTGCACTCCGAACCTGGTGCTCCATCACAACCCAAACTGGATGGTCTATCACACCCCCAACCTGGGGTACTCATATCACAGTCACCCAAAAGGCTGCCACAGCCCAAGCCTGGAGTCTCCACACTTCAGATCCCCAAGTGCCTATAACACACTAGACCAAAGGTTCCTGCTCACCAGACCCCAAACAATCGGCCACACCCTAAACCCAGGGTTCTCTCATGTAAGACCTCCAAAATCCCATCACCTCTTAAACCTAGTAGCCCACCTCCCCCCAAATTACCCAAGCTTATCATTTCCCAATCCTAGGACCCCACTACCCAATAAACCCAAAACCCCATAACCCCCCAAACCTGCCAGACCTGCGTCCCCACCTCTTCAGGATCCAAGCACATCCACGAGCACAACCTCAAGTCCCGCAAGTCCCAGCAGTACCATGATCACTTCTGTCCCTGGAGAACACCTCTCTATTCCCTTTGACCTCACCCTGCCCTCTCTGCTGCCCCAAGGAACCTCTGGCATCAGCATGACCTGCTTCTGGGGCCCCAAAGCACCACACAAATTCTGGGACCATCTGTGTCAGAAGACCCAACAGTGATCCTACCCAGCAGCTCTGGTCTTCTGCTGGAAGGCAGCTGCCCAAACCTGCCAGTCTTGCTGCCTTCTAGCACCCTCCCTGATGTAGAGAGCCTGCTCCATCTCCCTGAGGAGCTAGAGCTGCCGCATGAGTCAGTGGTGGAGTCCGTGTTCATGGAGTCCTTGAACCCACCAGCTTTCCATACCTTTCTCCCTCTTGACGAAGATGGTGAGTGCCATGGGCAAGAGGTCAAGCCATGGCGGCGGGGGGCGGGGGAGGTATGAATGGGAAGCTCCAGGAACTGGTAGCATACAAGGCATTCTGCAGATTCTAGTGATAACCCAGTTGCCTGCTTGCTTGCTTTGAGGCTTCAAATCAGCTATTTAACCTCTCTGGGCCTCAGTACATAACACAGAATTAGAGGCTTTGAGGGAGGAGGGATGTTAAGACTAGGAAGGCTAAACAGAAACAAACTGGTCAAGCTGTGGTTTTGACATTTGCTTTGTTGGACAAGAGAATTGCTCATGCGTCTCAAGCAGGGTAGGGATACAGGGTTATAAATGGAAGCATCACTGGGCAAGGCAAGTCTGCTTAGTTCTTTTGTGCTCTGTAAACAGCCCTGTTTAAGGAGAGGGGTATAAACACTGGAAAAGATAATTATCTTTAAATTTCCCAAAGACTGTGACGCACTAACTGTTAACATTTTCTAGTCCTTCCGATGTGAAAGTACTGCTCTACATATTGTACTTGTAAGTCCCTCATTTACTACACACACACACACAAACCCTGTTAATAACTGCATTTTACTCATTGGTAAGCTGAAGCACAGTGAAGTGAAGTAACTTATTCCATGTCACACAACTAGTAAGAGATTTGGACCTACATGATTTGGTCCCAGACTGAATGTACTCCACCCCTCCATTGTTCTGTCTTCCTAAGAAGAGCAATATTTCCTGGGTGACCTCATAGGGCAGGATTAGAGCCAGTCGATGGTGGCAGTAAATCACAGGGATATAAATTTGGGCATGAGATCCTTCACATGCCCCTCTCCCTCACCACCCACCAATATCCCATCCATCTTCAATTCTTGGCAATGTTACCTCTGACATATTTCCCAAATGCACCCACTTCTCATCACCCCAACTATTACTATCTTAGGGCAGACTGCCATTGTGTTTACTCTAGAAAACTGGTCTCCCTGCTTCCTCTCTTGGGAGATTTTCTTTGCCATTTTCCTCCAGCAGCAAAGGGGTCATTTAGAAACAAAGATTACTTCGTGTCCCTTTCATACTTAACTCCCCTCAAGGGTTTCCTGTCACACCTAGAATGAGATCCAAAGTTCTCTTGATAGCCCACAAGGCCCTGCATGATCTACCCTCTACCCCATACCTCTCTGACTTCACTTTCTCCCACTCACTCTCTGAACTCTAGCCCCACTGGCCTCCTCTCTGTTCATCCAATGGGCCCTGTCTCACCCTCATCTCCACTCAAGGACCTCTCTCAAGCTGTTCCTTCTGTTTGATGATCACTCTGCCCTGCCCTGTCACTTGTCTAGCATCCTCATCTCTTCCATTGCCATCAAATTCCAGACCACACATTAGATCTCAGCTCAGATGGCCTTCCCACCCTCCCCACAACTGCCCCAGACTTCATTATATGTCTATAATTCCCTTGGTCACTTTATTATTTTTTCTGGGGCTCCTGGCTGCTTCAGTCTGTAGAGCATGTGGCTCTTGATCTCGGGGTAGTGAGTTCAAGCCTCACGCTGGGGTATAGAGATTACTTAAAAAACTACTGGACGTTGTGTGTAAGTGATGAATCACTGAATTCTACTCTTGAAACCAATATTGCTCTGCTTGTTAACTAAAATTTAAATAAAAATTCAAAAGGGAAAAAAATAAAATTTTGATTAAACTACTGAAAAAAATCTGAGAGAGAGAGAGAGAGCAAGATGCCTGAAGACCCAGACATAGAAGCAGAGGAGTCAAGATACACAGTGACACATATAGAGACATGACACAGGGACACAGAGGTAACCAGGAAGACATAGGTAAACACCTTAGTCCAAGACACCAAGGACTAAGAAGTAGAGGCACAGAGACACGCTGACATGATGACTTACAGATATGGGATAGGGGATGAGAGGAGAAAATAGAGACACAGGACAACAGATCTATAAAAGCATAGAAACAGAGATGTTGCACAGACCAAGACTTGGAAACAGAGACGCAAGGACATGAGCACATGCAGAGGAGCACACGAGGAGCAAAACTGGAGCACAACCTTATATATTCAGAGATCCAGTGGCAAAAACGTGGGGATGCAGACACCCAAGCTGTGACAAACACCAGCTAAGACGTAGGAGTTAGGCTAGGTAACAGAGAGACATAAAGAAAGGCAAGCTGGAGACCCAAGTATAATGGAGACCCTATGACACAGGGACACAGGAAGAGAGAGAGAGAGACAGAGACAGAGAGACAAAGAGACAGAGAGATCCTAGAATAGGATCCCTAGACACAGGGATGAGAAGCCACAAAGACAACCATATGGATACAGGCTAGAAATGGGAACAGAAACACAGGAGCATGTCTGGGAGGACCAAGATAGGAACAAAGAAACCTAGACAAATTGAAACAGACACAAAGAACATCAACAAACGGGCAGAGACACGGTGACAAGGAAATCTACCCAGAGAGGCAGGGATGCAAAGACACAGAATAAAGATAAACCTGGGGATAGAAACAGAAACATACAAATAGGCAACCAAGGACACAAATGAAGAGATAGGGAGAGTGAATCAGGCACAGGAACACAGAGAGTGGTTCAAAAATAAAAAGTTATGCACAGGAGAATACAAAGATGGCAATGGAGTAGGGGGATGCTATGCTCACCTTGTCACATGAACACAACTAGATAATTATCAAATCATCCTAAATAGCCCAGAAATAGACCTGAAGACTGACAGAACAACCCCCACAACTAGAGGGAGAAAAGAGGTCACATTGAAAAAGATAGGATGTGGGGAGACATGGATTAGGAGAGAAATGGATCCTGGGGGCTGCAAAGGGGAAGAAGCTGTGGTTGCAGAGAAGGGAGGGGGGCACACAGGGGAATGCACACAGAGGATGCTCCCCCAAAGCCATTGGCTTGGAAAACGAGAGGGGCTGAATTTCATGAGTTCTTGCAACCAAGGGGGCTTAAAGGCTGGAGTTTTAAAGGTCAGTGGGCTTGGCTGGAATAGACTTGGAGGGCACTAGGCTGCTCCTGGAGAGAAGGTAAGCAAATGACCTGAAGGCAGACAGCGTGGAAACAGTGATCTAAAAAACCCCTACAATGGAATATTACTCAGCCGTTAGAAACAACAAATACCCACCATTTGCTTCGATGTGGATGGAACTGGAGGGTATTATGCTGAGTGAAATAATAAGCCAATCGGAGAAGGGCAAACATTATATGGTCTCATTCATTTGGGGAATATAAAAAATAGTGAAAGGGAATAAAGGGGAAAGGAGAAAAAAATAAGTGGGAAATATCAGAAAGGGAGACAGAACATGAAAGACTCCTAACTCTGGGAAATGAACTAGGGGTGGGTGGAAGGGGAGGTGGGTGGGGGGTGGGGGTGACTGGGTGGCGGGCACTGAGGTGAGCACTTGATGAGATGAGCACTGGATGTTATTCTGTATGTTGACAAATTGAACACCAATAAAAAATAAATTTATTAAAAAAATGAAAAACCCCTGGCACACACAGTGGAAGAGTTTATGTGTTCTTCTCGTAGTGTGTCCCTGAGAGCCAATATTCGTGGAGATGCTGCTCTGGGAACAAAGAAGCTGGCTGGTGCTATATCCCTCCCCTGACCTGCAGCATAAACACAGAGCCACCTGTAGAAAGCAACACAGCATGCTCACACTAGCTGCCTAACCTTCTTACACCAAGCCCCACATCCCCTGCACTCTGGAGGGCCTGCCCTTCTCTCTCTCTCTCTCTCTCTCTCTCTCTCTCTCTCTCTCTTTTTAAAGATTTTATTTATTTATTCATGAGAGACACAGAGAGAGGCAGCGACGCAGGCAGAGGGAGAAGCAGGCTCCATGCAGGGAGCCTGATGTGGGACTTGATCCTGGGACTCCAGGATCACGCCCTGGGCCGAAGGGAAGCGCTCAACCACTGAGCCACTCAGGCGTCCCAAGGGCCTGGCCTTCTCAGTCAATCTTGTTCCAGTCCCAGTGCAGAGGGCCCCTTCCCAGGAGACCAGGAGAAACTCCTGCCCACACCACATCTCCACCAGAGAGTTCTTCAGTGCTCTGGTTCCAGTGCAGGAAGTATCAGGTCTCATTTAACAAGCAGACTAAAGCACACCTACCTAAAACGCACCACATTCTAGCAAAGGACTAAACACTGCCCACTGCAGGTTAAGAGTGCCTCTGCAGACAACCACTCTGAAGGACAGAGCAGCCAAAGCACTCCAGCAGAGTGCAGGCGACACACACCAGAGACGATGCCTGAAGTAGTGCCAGGCCATGGACACTACATGACCTCTTCTTCATAAAGCCATTGCTCTCAGGAGCAGGAAACATACCTGGCTATTCTAACACAGAGACGAAGGCAGAGACTTAGACAAAATGCCAGATGGAGGAATTCATCCTCAATGAAAGAACAAGATAAGGTCATGGCCAGAGATCTAAGCAGAAGAGATAATAAGTAACATGGGTGATGGAGGATTTAAAGCAACAATCATAAGAATACTCGCTGGGCTTGAGAAAGAGTGGAAGACTTCAGGGAGACCCTTACCACAGAGATAAGAGAGTTAAGAGGCAATCAGACAGAAATGAATATGGCAATAACTGAGATCCAAAACTGCCTGCAAGTAATGACCATAAGGACGGAAGAAGAAGAAGAATGAATAAATTATATAGTAGATAGGATAATGGAAAATAATGAAGCTGAAGAAAAGACAGAAGGACAAATTATGGATCATGAGAAAAGGCTTTGGGAACTCAGTGACTCCATCCAACATAATAAAATTTGTACCATAGGAGTCCCAGAAGAGGAAGTGAGAGAAAAGGGGGCAGAAGGTTTATTTGAGAAAATAATAGCTAAAAACTTCCCTAATCTGGGGATGGAAACAGACATCCAGGACCAGGAGGCACAGAGAACTCCCACCAAAATCAATAAAAGCAGGCCAACACCAAGACATATTGTGATTACATTTGCTAAATATAGTGATAAAGAAAAATCTTAAAAGCAGCAAGACAAAAGAATTTACAAGGGAAGACACATAAGGCTAGCTGCAGATTTTTCAACAGAAACTTGGCAAACCAGAAGACAGTGGCATAATATGTTCAAAGTGCTGGATGGAAAAATCTGCAGCCAAGAATTCTCTATCTTGCAAGGGTATCCTTCAGAATAGAAGGAAAGATATAGAGGTACCCAGACAAACAAAAACTGAAGGAGTTTGTGGCAACTAAAACAGCCCTGGATGAGATATTAAAGGGGACTCTTTGCAAAGGAGAGACCAACAGTGATAATGAGAAGAAGGGATCAGAGAAAACCTCCAGAGATGACAAAAGACATGATAAAATGGCAATAAGTCCATACCTATCAATAATTATTCTGAATGTAAGTGGCTTAAATGCTCCAGTTAAAAGACATAAGATGACAGAATGGATGAAAACAACAACAAGTTTCGTCTATATGCTTCCCACAAGAGTCTCATCTCAGACCTAAAGACACCTGAAGATTGAATGTGAGGGGATGGAGAAATATTTATCACGCGAAAGGATGTCAAAAGAAAGCCAGAATAGCAATTCTTATATCAGGCAAACTAGACTTTACATCAAAGACTGTAACAATAGATGAAGAATGACATGATTCATTATAAAGGGAACAATGCAGCAAGAAGATCTAACAATTGTAAATACTTATGGACACAACATAAGAGCCCCAAATATATAAAACAATTAATAACAAACATAAAGGAACTCATTGATAATAGTACAGTAAGAGTAGGTAGGGGACTTTAACACCCCACTTATAGCAATGGACGGATCGCCTAAGCAGAGAATCAATGAGGAAACAATGGCTTTGAATGACACAGTGGACCAGATGGACTTTACAGATGTATTCAGAACATTCCATCCTAAAACGACAGAATACACATTCTTTTCAAGTGCGCATGCAACATTCTCTGGAATAGATCACATTCTAGGTCACAAATCATGCCTCAACAAATACAAAGGAGAATGAGATCATGCCATGCATCTTTTCTGACCAGGACACTACGAAACTTGAAGTCAACCAGAAGAAAAAAACTGGAGAGACCACAAATACCTAGAGGTTAAACAAATGCTACTAATGAGCAAATGGGTCAACCAGGAAATCAAAGAAGAAAATTTAAAAATACATGGAAACAAATGAAAATGAAAACATAAACGATGCAAAACCATTGGGATGCAGCAAAAGTGGGCCTAAGAGGGAAGTATATAGCAATATAGTTCTACCTTAAGAGGCACAAAGAATCTCAAATAAACAACCTGATCTTACACCTCAAGGAGCTAGAAAAAGAACCGCAAACAAAACCTAAAATCAGCAGGAAGGAAAGAATAAAGGTTAGAGCAGAAATAAATGATATGGAAACTAAAAAAACCCAAAAACAATAGAACAGAACAGGTCAATGAAACCAGAAGCTGGTTCTTTGAAAAAAAAAAAAAAAGAATAAAATTGATAAACCACTATCTAGACTTATAAAACAGAAATGAGAAAGGACCCAAATAAATAAGATCACAAATGAGAGAGGAGCGATAACAACCAACACCATAGAAATATGGACAATTACAAGAGAATATTATGGAAAACAATATGCCAACGACCTGGAAAAAATGGATAAATTCCTAGAAACATATAATCTGCCAAAAATGAAACAGGAAGGAACAGAAAACTTGAACATACTGATTACCAGCAAAGAAACTGAAGCAGTAATAAAAAAAAATCTCCCAACAAACAACAGTCCAGGGCCACACAGCTTCACAGGGGAATTCTACCAAACATTTAGAGAAGACTTAATACCTAGTTTTCTCAAATGATTCCAAAAAAATATAAAAGGAAGGAAAACTTCCAACTTAATTGTATGAAACCAGCACTACCCTGATATCAAAACCAGACAAAGACTCCAGCAAAAGAGACAGAGAGAGAGAGAGAAAACTACAGGCCAATATCCCTGATGAACACGGATGCAACAAATTCTTAAGAAAATACTAGCAAACCTAATCCAACAATACATTAAAAAGAATCTTTCTCCACGATCAACTGGGACTTATTCCTAGGCCATCAGTATACTTTGATATTTGCAAATCAATCAATGTGATACACCACATTAATAAAAGAAAAGAGCCATATGATCCTCTCAACAGAGGCAGAAAAAGCATTTGACAAAGTAGGGCATCCATTCATTATAAAAACCCTCAACAAACTAGGGTAGAGGGAACATAACATAATGAAGGCCAAACATGAAAAACCCGCAGCCACTGTCATCCTCAATGGGCAAAAACTGAGAGCTCTTCCTTTATGTCAGGAACAAGACAGGGATGTCCACTCTCACCACTGCTTCTTAACAGAGTTTTGGAAGCCCTAGCCACAGCAATCAGACAACAAAAAGAAATAAAAAGTAACCAAATCAGCAGGGAGGAAGTAAAACTTTCACTATCTGCAGATGACATGATACTCAATATAGAAAACCTGAAAGACACCATCAAAAAATTGCTAGAACTGATGCACGAATTCCCCAAAGTCACAGGCTACAGAATCAACATACAGAACTCTGTTGCACTTCTATATGCCAATAATGAAGCAGCAGAAAGAGAAACGAAGGTATGGATCCCATTCACACTTACAGAAAAAAAAAAACATAAGATATCTAGGAATAAACCTAACCAAAGAGCTAAAAAACCTGTTCCCTGTAAACTATAAGACATTGATGGGAGTGCTAAGATGGCAGCATCCTTGGAGCACAGGTAACTATCAAATCATTCTGAATACCCAAGAAATCAACCTGAGGACTAATAGAACAAACTGCACCACTAGAGGGAGAGAAGAGGCCACAATGAGGAAGGTAGGAAGTACAGAGATGTGGTTTGGGGGAGAAAGGGATCATGGGAGCTGCAGAGGGGTGGAGGGTGCCCTGGTTGTAGGGAAAGGCAAGAGGGAGTGGAATGCATAGGGATACATGTGAGGAGAAGACTGCTCCAAAGCCATTGGCTTAGAAAACCAGCGAGGCTGATTTTTGTGAGTAATTGCAACCAGCAGGACGCAAACACTGGAGTTTTAGAGGTCCCTGGGCTTTGCTGGGATAGAGGCCTGAAGACATTGCCCTTACTCCTAGAGACAAAACAGGCCAGCAACGCGGGAAAGACTGCGGGACTGCGGGATCTGAGGACCATCCCAGGTGCATGGGGAGAGAGACCGTTCATACTTTATGGAGTGCGTCTGTGAGAGGTGGCATTGTCTCTCTGGGGACAAAAGAACTGGCAGGCGCCACTTCCCTCCCTTGCCCCTCAGCATAGGTGCAGACATATCTGCTGAGGGTGGCAAACCCGGACACTGGCTGTTTAGCCTGCTTTGCTCCAAACCCATGCCCCTGTGTTCTGGCATGGCTGCCCTTCTGAGTCACACCTGCATCGTTCCCAGCACTGTGATACCCTGTCCCAAGGACCAGCACAGGCCCCCGCCACACCAGGTCCCTGACGTTTGGAATTTTAAAAATTGGCAGGGGTGGCTGAGATAGAGCCCAAGGTGCACTGCACTGCTCCAGGCAAACAAGCAACCCAGAGACAGACAGTGTGAAAACAGTGATCTGAAAAAAATCCTGGTGCTTGAGTGGAGATTATTTGCTCCGTCGAAAGTGCTTCCCTGAGAACAGTAAAAACGGACTCGTGGACACCTGTCCCTGCGGACAAAGGAGCTGTCTGGTGCCATTTCTCTGCCCTGCCCCTCAGCATAAACTAACTTCAGTAAACACCACAGTGCCAACACTGGCTGCCTGACCTGCTTATACCAAGTCCTGTCTCCCTGTGCTCTGCTGGTATTAATGCTGCTCTTGGGCAAGTGTGCTTCAGGATGGGATTAGTGGGCCACTTCCCCAGAAGACCAGCAGAAACCCCTGCACACAGGATGTCTACTGACCACAGAGTTCCACAAGGCTTCAGTTCTAGTGGAAAGAGTGCCAGGTCCCTTTTAACAAGCAGACTGGAGCACAACTAGTTAAAACTGGCCACATTCCGGCCAAGGTCCAAACACTCCCCACTATAAGCAAGGAGAACCTCTGCAGATGACTGGCCTGAGGGATAGAACAGACAAAACGCAACACCAGAGGGCACATAGCACACACCAGAGACACTTCCTGAAGCACCGGGCCCTGGACATTATACAAACTCTTCTTCATAAAACCATTACTTGCAGGAGCAGGAAACATAACAGGCTTTTCTCTCTCTCTCTTTTTTTTTTAAAGATTTTATTTATTTATTCATGAGAGACAGAGAGACACACACACACAGAGGCAGAGACACAGGCAGAGGGAGAAGCAGGCTCCATGTAGCCATGTGGGACTTGATCCTGGGTCTCCAGGATCACACCCTGGGCCAAAAGCGGCGCTAAACCGCTGAGCCACTCAGGCTGCCGAACAGGCTTTTCTAACACAGAAGAAGCCAGAGACCTAGACAAAATGCCAGGATGGAGGAATTCATCCCAAAAGAGAACAAGAAAAGATCATGGCCAGGGATCTAATCGAAACAGATATACAGAATATACCTGATCCAATATTTAAAGCAACAATCATAAGGATACTAACTGGGCTTGAGAAAAGCTTGGAAGACATCAGGGAGACCCTTACTGCAGACGTGCAGGAGCTAAACACCAATCAGACCAAAATGAAAAATGCAGTAACTAAGATTCAAAACCGACTGGGTGTTATGACCACAAGGATGGAAGAGGCAGAGGAATGAATAAGTGATATCAAAGATGGGAATTATGGAAAATAATAGAGCTGAACAAAAGAGAGAAAGAAAAATTTTGGACCACAAGAGTAGACTGAGGGAACCCAGTGAGTCCATCAAGCGTAATAACATTCATTTCATAAAAGTCCCAGAAGAAAAAGAAGAGAGAAAAGGGGGCAGAAGGTTTATTTGAGGAAAACAATAGCTGAAAAATTTCCTAGTCTGGGGAATGAAACAGACATCTAGTTCCAGGAGGCACAGAGAACTCGTAACAAAATCAACAAAAGCAGGCCAACACCAAGACAATATTGCAGAACAGTTTGCAAAATATGGTGATAAAGAAAAAAATCCGAAAGGCAGCAAGACAAAAGAAATCCATAACTCACCAGGGAAGATCCATACAGCTAGCAGTAGATCTCTCCACAGAATCTTGGCAGGCCAGAAGGGAGTGAGTGGCATGATATGCTCAACGTGATGAATGGCAAAAGTCTGCAGCCAAGAATTCTCTATTCAGCAAGGCTATCATTCAGAATAGAAGGAGAGGTAAAGAGTTTCCCAGACAAACAAAAACTAAAGGAGATTGTGACCACTACAGCAGCCCTACAAGAAATATTAAACGGTGCTCTTTGATTGGGAAGGGAAGACCAAAAGTGACAAAGACAAGAAAGGAACAGAGAAAATCTAGAAATAATGACCAAACAAGCAATAAAATGGCACTAAATACATATCTATGAATAACCACTCTGAATGCAAATGGACAAAATGCTCCAATCAAAAGACATAGGATGCCAGAATGTATTAAAAACAACAACAACAACAACAACAACAACAACAACAACAACAACAAGACCCATCTATATGCTGCCTGCAAGGGACTCCTTTTTAGACTTAAAGACACCTTCAGATTGAAAGTGAGGGGATGGAGAAACATTTATCATGCAAATGGACATCAAAAGAAAGCCGGAGTAGCAATACTTACATCAGAAAAACTAGATTTTAAACCAAAGCCTGTAATAAGAGATAAAGAAGGGCGCTATAGCTTGGCATGGCTGCAGAGGAGGCCGCGGCGGGGAAAATGGCGGACGGGAAGGCGGGAGAGGAGAAGCCGGAGAAACCGCAACGAGCTGGAGCCGTGGGAGGACCTGAAGAAGAAGCAGAAAAACCTGTGAAAACTAAGACTTTCTTCCAGTAATGGAGGGGAAAGTTCCAGTCGCAGCACTGAGAAGCGATCAGCTAAAGAAGAAGCTGCAGACCTCCCAACAAAGCCTACAAAGATCTCCAAGTTTGGATTTGCCATAGGTAGACGACAAAGAAAGCCTCAGCCAGATCCATCAAACTTGGATCAAGTAAGCCTAAAGAAACTGTTCCAACGCTTGCTCCAAAAACCCTTTCAGTAGCAGCAGCTTTTAACGAAGACAAAGATAGTGAACCAGAGGAAATGCCTCCAGAAGCAAAGATGCGATGAAGAATATTGGAAGGGATACACCAACATCAGCAGGACCAAACTCCTTCAATAAAGGAAAGCATGGTTTTTCTGATAACCAGAAGCTATGGGAGCAAAATATAAAATCTCATCTTGGAAATGTCCATGACCAAGACAATTAAGTGATGTGTTTTGAAATTGGGGTGTGGGGTGGGTGTAAAGTTAAAAGGAACAGTTTCCTTTTTAAAAGAATGGTATAAGACTATCTTTGGAGCCGCCTTTTTGTTTTGTTTTGTTTTGTTTTTTAAAGATTGAGTGGTACACTAATAAGAGTTTGAAATTAGAGGTAATTTATGTTTTATATACAGATTTCAAGACATCTGCTAATTTTGTAGTTTCATGTGATTAGTTTCCAAAGGTTACAGATAATAAAAAACCCAGAAATGGTACCTTTCTAAGAATTGCATGTTGTTTTAGACACAACTATTAGCACATTAAGAGGGACGCAAAAAGTTATTGTCTATTAAACTGCAAGCAATTAGTCTTAACTCCCTTATTAACCTAAAGTGTCTGGCTCCCAGGAACAGCCTTATAGAGAGGGAGTATCGTATTGGGAGGAAAATGTTCCTGGACTATTGACTGAAAGTATGTTAGATAAAATACAGCTTTTCTTTTTCCTAATGGGCATTTGTTTTGTTTCAAGTCGTCATAAACTAGGTATTGCATTGCTATTGGTTGGTACAGATGCTTAGCTCTTTAAAAAAAAAATTTTAAGGGGCACCCTGGATGGCTCAGTGGTTTAGCCCCGCCTTGGGCCCAGGGCCTGATCCTGGAGACTCTGGATCGGGTCCCACGTCGGGCTCGCTGCTTGGGGCCTGCTTCTCCCTCTGCCTGTGTCTCTGCCTCTCTCTCTCTCTCTCCCTGTGTCTCTCATGAATAAATAAAATATTTAAAAAAAATTTTTAAGAACTTCTATGTAAATTGTTGTGTATTTGAGATAGCCCACTTCACTTTAACGGGTCTTGTCTACCTTCATTAGTCTTCAAAGACCATTTGCTGCCAAAGTAAATCAGTATTTTGAATGTCCTTCTCTTGGTTTTTGTTATTAGCTAGTTCCTGTAAGCATTTCCACCAGATCTTGAGGCAAATCATAAGGAAGCTGTTTCTTTTAAAATACAAACCACCACCAAAAATTTAAATGTACATAATACTTAAATATTTGGCTGTTTTTAATTTTTAAAAGGTAGAAACACCAAAAAAGCAACATTGTATGAAGATGAAAATGAGAAAGATGCACTTCCTGTAACTTTGTTAAAGCTTACTTTAAGTTACTAACTTGTGTCTTCCTCAATTTCTTTCAGAAGTGTTCTATAGTTTTGAGGGTATAGATCCTTTACATCTTTGGTTAGGTTTATTCCTAGGTATCTTATGCTTTTGGGTGCAATTATGCTGAGTGAAGTAAGTCAGTCGGAGAAGGACAAACATTATATGTTCTCATTCGTTTGGGGAATATAAATAATAGTGAAAGGGAATATAAGGGAAGGGAGAAGAAATGTGTGAGAAATATCAGAAAGGGAGACATAACGTAAAGACTGCTAACTCTGGGAAACGAACTAGGGGTGGTAGAAGGGGAGGAGGGCGGGGGGTGGGAGTGAATGGGTGACGGGCACTGGGGGTTATTCTGTATGTTAGTAAATTGAACACCAATAAAAAATAAATTAAAAAAAAAGTTACTAACTTGTGAAAGTGAATTTGATTTGAACTTAATGCAACAATTCTTATTTTAGTACAGTAATAACAGTTCATTTGAAGTGTATACATATTAACCAATGGCCTCTCAAAAGCACATTTTAGGTACTGAAGATAAAAAAGAAAATGCATCTTTAAACATTTTATGGATTCTTTGACCACATATACGTTGTTAGATCTATGTATTGTAGGATTTTTTAAAGAATTTTTGTATATGGATTATTTTTTAATGTGACAGTTAAAACACATCTTTAAAAGCATAGTCTCAGATAAAAGAAACAGAGTATAATGGTTTCTTTGAAAACTCCTGCAATGCTTAATTTGGAGGCAGCTTCAGACTATTTTATTGGTGGTAACTACTCGCTGAGCTCTTTTAATAGGTAATAACTCCAGAGAAGCAGCCTGTATATACTCCTAACACTTTGGTTCATTTGCATTTAAGTTTAGAGTAAGCCCCAAGTAAAACAATGGAAATGTATATAGAACTGTTAGTTCTTACATGATTTAATTATATCAATATACATGAATTTAACTTGCTTTAATGTAGGCAAACTTTCCACGTTGTCCATTTTACTGTTTATGTTAAAATAATATCCCTTTCCTACATAATCTTTTCTTGACTCAAATGAAATATTAACCTAAGGTCAAGATGGGAGAGAAACGACTGAGATGAATGTCTTTACTAAAATACCAATAAATTTGGCAAACTCAAAAAAAAAAAAAAAAAAAAAGAAGGGAGCTGTATCATAGTAGAGGGACTATCCATCAAGAAGATCTAACAACTGTAAATATTGATGCCCCCAACTTGGGAGCACCCAAATATATAAATCAATTAATAACAAACATAAAGAAACTCATTGATGATAATATAATAATAGTAAGGGACCTTAACACCCCAGTTACAGCAATGGACAGATCATCTAAGCAGGAAACAATGGCTTTGAATGACACCCTGGACCAGATGGGCTTAATAGATATGTTCAGGACATTTCATCCCAAAGCAGCAGAATACATACCTTTTGGAGCACACACAGAGTATTCTGCAGAATAGTTCACATATTGGGTCACAAATCAAGCCTCAACAAGTACAAAACGATCAAGATCATACCATGCATCTTTTCTGACCACAAAACTATGAAACTTGAAGTTGAGCAAAAGAAAACATTTGGAACGACCACAAATAGGTGGAGGATAAGCAGCATGCTCCTAACCAGAGAATGGGCCAACCAGGAAATTAAAGAAGAAATTTTAAAAATACATGGAAAACAAATGAAAGTGAAAACACGACAGTTCAAAACCTTTGGGATGCAGCAAGAGTGGTCCTCAGAGGAAAGTATATGGCAATACAGGCCTACCTTAAAAGGCAAGAAAAATCTCAAATAAACAACCTAAACTTACACCTAAAGGAGCTGGAGAAAGAACAAAAAAATGAAGCCTAAAGCCAGCAGAAGAAGGGAAGTATTATTTAGGTTAGTGCAGAAACAATGCTATAGAAACTAAAGAAACAGTAGAAGAGATCAATGAAACCTGGAGCTGGCTCATTGAAAAAGTCAGTAGAATTGATAACCCTCTAGCCATACTTTTAAGAAGAAAATAGAAAGGACCCAAATAAATAAAATCACAAATGAGAGAGGAGAAATGAGAACCAACACCACAGAAATACAAAGAAGTAAAAGAGGATATTATGAAATACAATATGACAACAAACTGGACAACCTGGACATTTCTTAATGGATAAATTCCTAGAAACATATAAACTACCAAAATTGAAACAGGAAGGAATAGAAAGCTTGAACAGGCTGATACCCAGCAAAGCAATTGCATCAGTCAGTAACAAAAAAATCTCCCAACAGCCAAATATCCAGGGCCAGATAGCTTCATAGGGGAATTCTATCAAACGTGAAGAGTTAATATCTATTCTTCTTCAACTATTCCAAAAGATAGAAATGGAAAGAATACCTCCAAATTCATTCTATGGGACCAGCACTACCCTGATCCCACGACCAGACAAAGACCCCAGCAAAATAGAGAACTACAGGCCAATGTCCGTAATGAACATGGATGCCACAATTCTCAAGAAAATATTAGCAAGTCACATCCCAGAGTACACTGAAAGAATCATTCACCATGATCGAGTGGGATTTATTCCTGGGCTGCAAGAGTGGTTCAATATTCGCAAATCAATCAACATGATGCACCACATCAAAAAGGAAGGTATAAGAACCATATGATCCTCTCAATAGATGCATAGAAAGCATCTGATAAAGTAGAATGTCCATTCATCATAAAAACCATCAGCTGAGTAGGGATAGATGGAACATACCTCAACATAATCAAGATCATATATTAAAAACCCACAGCTAGAAATATCAGAAAGGGAGACAGAACGTAAAGACTCCTAACTCTGGGAAACGAACTAGGGGTGTTGGAAGGGGAGGAGGGCGGGGGGTGGGAGTGAATGGGTGACGGGCACTGGGGGTTATTCTGTATGTTAGTAAATTGAACACCAATAAAAGAATAAATAAATAAATAAATAAATAAATAAATAAATAAATAAAAAACCCACAGCTAATATCATTCTCAATGGGCAAAAACTGAGATCTTTTCTTCTTCAGTCAGGAACAAGACAGGGATACCCACTCTCACCACTGTTCTTTAACATAGCATTGGAAGTCCTAGCCACAGCAATCAGACAACAAAAGGAAATAAAAGGCATCCAAATCATCAAGAAAGAAGTAAAACTTTTGCTATTCACAGAAGACATGATACTCTAATACCAAAAACCCAAAAGACTCCCCCACAACAATTGGTTGAACTGATGTATGAATTCAGTAAAGTCACAGGACACAAAATTAGTATACAGAAATCTGGTGCATTGCTATACACCAATAATGAAGCAACAGAGAGAGAATTCAAGGAATTCATTTACAATTGCACCCAAAAGCATAAGATACCTAGTGATAAGCCTAACAGAAGAGGTGAAGGTCCCCCCCCCCACTCTGAAAACTGTAAAGCACTGTTAACAGCAATTGAAGAGGACACAGAGAAATGGAAAGACAGTCAATGCTCGTGCATTGGAAGAACACATATTGTTAAAATGTCCATACTACCCAAAGCAACCCACAAATTTAATGCAATCCCTGTCAAAATACCAAGAGCATTTTTCACAGGGCTAGAACAAACAATCCTAAAATTTGTATGGAACCACAAAGGATCCCAAATAGCCAAAGCAATCTTGAAAAAGAAAAAGCAAACCTGGAGGCATTACAAGGATGGAGTTCAAGCTATATTACAGAGCTGTAGTGATCAAGACAGTATAGTACTGGCACAAAAACAGACACATCGATCAATAGAACTGAATAAAAAACCCAGAAATGTTTCCACAACTACATGGTCAACCAATCTTCAACAAAGCAACAAAGAATATCCAATGGGAAAAAGACAGTCTCTTCAATAAATGGTGTTGGAAAACCTGGACAGCAACATGCAAAAGACTGGAACTGGACCATTTTCTTACACTACTCAAAATGGATGAAAGACCTAAATGTGAGACAGGAATCCATCAAAATCCTAGAGGAGAACACAGGCAGTAACCTCCTTGACATTGGCCACAGCAACTTCCTGCTAGATATGTCTCCCAAGGCAAGGGAAACAAAAGCACAAATAAACTATTGGGACTTCATCGAGATAAAACACTTTGTACAGCGAAGGAAACAACCAACAAAACTAAAAGGCAACCTTCAGAGTGGGAGAAGATATTTGCAAATGGCACATCAGATAAAGCATTAGTATCTAAAATGTATAAAGAACTTACAAATCTCCACACTCAGAAAGCAAACAATCCAGTTTAAAAATTGGGCAGAAGACATGAATGGACGCTTTTCCAAAGAAGACATCCAGATGGCTAACAGACACGTGAAAAGATGCTCAACACCACTCATCATCAGGGAAATGCAAGTGAAAACCACAATGAGCTACCACCTCACACCTGTCAGAATGGCTAAAATTAAGAACACAGGAAACAACAGGCGTCGGTGAGGATGCAGTGAAAGTGGAACCCTCTTAAACTGTTGGTGGGAATGCTAACTGGTGCAACCACTCCAGAAAACAGTGTGGAGTTTCCTCAAAAAGTTAAAAATAGAACTACCCTGTGATCCATCAAGTGCACTACTAGGTCTTTACTCAAGGAATACAAAAATACTAATTTGAAGGGATATTTCCACCCCAACATATATAAAGCAGCATTATCTATAATAGCCAGCTTATGGAAACAGCCTAAGTTCCCATCAACTGAGGAGTGGAGGAAGAAGATGTGGGGTATATATACCCATATATCCCTCAGCCATCAAGAGGAATGAAATCTTGTCATTTGCAATGACATGGATGGAGCAACCGAACGTTATGCTAAGTGAAATTAGTCAGAGAAAGACAGATACCATATGATTGCACTCATGTGGAATTTAAGAAACAAACCAAAGGAACAAAAGAGAGAAAAAAGAGGGAGAGAGGAAAACCAATAAGCAGACTCTTAACTGTAGAAAACAAACTGATGGGGACCCCTGGGTGGCTCAGTGGTTGAGCGTCTGCCTTCGGCTCAGGGCGTGATCCCGGGGTCTGGGGATCGAGTCCCACATCGGGCTCCCTGCAGGGAGCCTGCTTCTCCCTCTGCCTGTGTCTCTGCCTCTCTGTCTCTCTGTGTGTGTGTCTCTCATGAATAAATAAATAAAATCCTATTTTTTTAAAAAAATAAAACAAACTGATGATTAGCAGAAGGGAGTGTGGGGTGGGGGGTTATATAGGTGATGGGGATTAAGGAGTGCACTTGTGATGAGCACTGGCGTTGGATGGAAGTGTTGAATCACTATATTGTACACCTGATAGTAATACTACACGGTGTGCTAACAAAGTGGAATTTAAGTGAAAACTTCAAAAAAATAAAAAGACATCGATCAGACACCAGACACAAGCAGCGAGACAGGAACACAGAGATGGTGAGTATGATCAAAACAAAAGCAGGGTCAGAGCGAGAAGGTAAGAGAAACAGATGCAGAGAGGCACCCTGGAAACTAGATGCATAGAAACAAGAACACAGCCAGGGGGACCCAGAGAAAATGAGGCAGGGACTGAGAAAGAGAGGTATTGAGTCACAAAACAACTTAAGACACTGTCACAGCAACATCAAGAAACAGATACGGAGACATTGGCAAAAACTGGGGAAAGTAAATGGAGAATTACAGTAAATGCCAAATCACAGACATGGAGAGCAAAGTGCCAGAGATGCACAGACTCAGAGACTCACCAACAAAAGGTACATGGAAGGAGGCATTTGCACATGATTCATGAGCACAGACACTGCAACACAGAGGCTCAGAGACACCCAGATACAGGAATACAGAGACCCTGAGACACACTTCCAGTGGATCACAGAGGTTCTAGGATATGCAAGGACTTGGGGATGGATGCACGGAGATAAAAAACACACAGACACTGGAGCATAGAAGCTCACGGGCACCCAGACACAGACATGCAACAGACACTAGTTCATATGCTAAGGCTCAGAGACATATAAAGATTTAGGGACATGCAGACTCAGGGATGCACAATGACTCAAGGGCACATCAAGACTCAGGAATAGGCAAAGATTCAAGGACATGTGAAGAATCAGGGATGCACAGAAAAAAGGGATGCACAAACACTCAAACACAGAGACTTGTTGGATCCCCAGACACCGAGACGCAGAGACCTATCGGCCCACAGAGACAGGCAGACACAGACTGCAGAGCCTCTGGATATGCAGAAATTCAAGTACCTTCAAGGACAAGGATGACTAGACACTGAAACACAGTCATGAGGGACACACAGAGACAAGAAATAGAAGCCACAGAATACAGGCAGAGAATCAGGGACACTCAGAGATGGCGATATACAGACACTGAAACAGAGACTAATAGGATGTACAACACAGGGACACATAAAGAAATGAACACAGAAACTCACAGGGTTACAGGAGTTCAAGGACATGCAGATACTGTGCCACAATATACAGTGGAAATCACAGACACCAGAGCACAGAGACAGTGGGACATAGAATCCTTGGGACACTGAAATATGCAGACACTGGAACACAGTTAGACACTCGCTCATATAAATATTAAGATGCACACAGCCATTAGGAAATATGGGCAACCACTAACTCACACACACACAGACACAGGTATACACACAAACACTTAAAACACAAGCACACAGATACTAGAATAGATGTCAGAACACGCAGGGATGCTGGCACACAGAGTCAATGGGACCAGACACTGCCACGCAGGTCCTGGTACATACAGACACTGGCATACACAGAGGGACACATAGAACCTGAGATTGACATACACACTGGGATACACACACCCTTGAGACACAAGGAACCTGGGGTACGAAGACTGAAGCACACAAAACCTGAAACTCAGAGACACACAGTAAGCAGCATGCTGATACTGGAACACACAGACGAAAGGATACAGGCATTGGGGCCCACAGACACAAGGGCATATAAAAACACTGTGACACACAGACACTTTGACTCACAAATAGTGGAACAAGGGATCCCTGGGTGGCGCAGCGGTTTAGCGCCTGCGTTTGGCCCAGGGCGCGATCCTGGAGACCCGGGATCGAATCCCACATCGGGCTCTCGGTGCATGGAGCCTGCTTCTCCCTCTGCCTATGTCTCTGCCTCTCTCTCTCTCTCTCTCTCTCTCTCTCTCTCTCTCTCTGTGACTATCATAAATAAATAAAAATTTAAAAAAAAACAAATAGTGGAACAAGCAAACACTGGAATATACATACACTGAGGTTCAGTGGCATTGGGACACACTGAAGCCGGGACACACCCTTGGGACACACGGTTATAGAGGCTTACAGTGGCAGTGACCATACAACCATGGGACTACACAGAACAGGGCCATACAGACACTGGGTCAAGCAGACATTGTGAAAAAAAAAAACAGACATTGTGATACACAGACACTGGGCTACAGATACTGAGGTGCATGGGAACACTGAAACTAATAGACACATGTAACACGCAAATGGTCAAGCTACACAAACTGGCACAGATAGAAAGTGAGGAACACACATACTGGAACATGTACAGACACCAAGACACACAGACACTACAGCATAGAGTCATTAGGACATAAACAGATACTGGGGACACCCAGACATTAGAGTAGAGAGAAACTATTGATCTGCAGATACTGGGAGATATACAGACACTGTGACAGACAGTCATTTTGACACAGACACTGAAGCACAGTCAGGGGTAGAGGCAGAAGTTGGGATTTCTAGACATTGAGGTTCACAGACACTAGGATACTTAAACACTGAGATGCACAGATACTTGGGGCATACAAACACTGGGACACAGCCCCTGAGACACATAGACATTTGGATGTAGAGACACTGAGGAATACAGTCCCTGGGACATTCAATCACAGGGAAACAGGCACACAGACTGAGACAGACGACGACGGTGACATACAGACACTGACATACACACAGACGCTGACCCACACAGACGTTGCAATGAGTAGGTAACGGAACACATAAACACTGGGGTTCTCAGAAACTGGGAGGCACAGGGACACCTGGATGGTTCAGCGGTTCAGTGTCTGCCTTCGGCTCAGGGCGTGATCCCGGGGTCCTGGGATCGAGTTCCGCATCGGGCTCCCTGCAGGGAGCCTGCTTCTCCCTCTGCCTATGTCTCTGCTCCCAGCTCTCTCTCTCTCTCTCTCTCTCTGTCTCTGTCTCTCTCTCTTTGTGTGTGTGTCTCTCATGAATGAATAAATAAAATCTTCAAAAAAAGAAAGAAAAGAAACTGGGAGGCACAGGCACCAGAAAACATATAGACCATAGGACGTACAAACACTGGTTGCAACCACTTAAACCTACAAATTCTGGGACACATAAACACTAGGACATACAGACACTAGGATATAGTACCTGAGGCACACGTAAACACTGAAACTCAGGCATACTACATCATGCTGACACAGGGACATAGTCACTGAAATGTGCAGACACTAAGATACGCTGACTCAAACACACAGAACCTGGAGTACAGACACTAAAGCACACAAAACAGTGAAACACATAAACACACTGCAACATGGCTTACTTTAAAACACACAGTCCCTGGAATGCACAAACACTGGAACATACAGACATTGACACAGACACTGGAACATACAGTCATTGGGACATGCACAGACAGGAGAACACATAGACACTGGAACCTACAGATATGGGGATACAGACCCTGGGACCTACAGACACTCTTTTCACAGATATTGAGCTAGTCAAAAAACACTAGGGCACACAGACAGGGATAAAGACACTGAGGCACACAGAAATACTGAACTGAGATACACGGCCAACATGCTGGCACGTGATACACAGATACTGCAGACACACAGACACTAATGCACTCATTCACAGGCATAAAGAGAAATCGATATATGAAAGAAATTGTGGGGCATAGTAAGACACACAGACCTTAAGACACATAAACGCTTGGATACACAGAGACTGGGTGAATGAGGGAGCCATTTCCTAAGATGTGAGAACCTAGGAGAAGAAGTAGGGGAACCTACATTAGTCTAAGGTGTCTGTTGGCCTCCAAAAACATTTATTCATTAATTAATCTCACTTCTTTCTCCAAAAGTCTTGAGATTTCATGCATAGATCTCTGTTAGAATAATTTTGGTTGCAAGTAATAGAAAATCCTACTCAAACTATTTTCATAAAGGGATTTTATTGGCTCCTGTAACTAAAATATTTCAAAAGTATGGTGGGTTTCAGAACCAGTTCCACTGCTCAATGATGTCGCCAAGGTAACATTCAATTTCTCTCTATCACTTCACTGCCTTCCACAGTCGCTCTATCCTAAGCTTGGCTCCCCTAATCACAGTGTGACTGCCAGCAGCAACAAACACTGACGGGAAGTCCTGCGTTTCACTGTGTAACTTGAGTACATGCCCACTATCAAATCAGTTACTGTGTCCTGGGATATAGGGTTGTGCTAACGGGCTTAGACCAAACCCGGGCCCACTCTTGGAGGCAACATCTGAGTCAGCCACCAACCAACTACATGGCTGCTACACATTGTGTGAGAGGCAAAATGAATGCTGGATAGACCAGCAACATGTCACTACATTAGAACAAGTGGTTTAGCTATAATAAGCACAGTAGACCAGGTCAAAGGAATAAGTGTCCAGTAATGATGAAGTAGTAATTATCAGAAGACCCATACTGGAGAAAGCTACTCCAACACAGCCCAAAAGCTTGAGCTTCTTAGCAACCATGGTGCAAAATGACAGCACAGTGATGATCTCTGAAGGTGATCTCCATGCATGTAGCTGTTTTTTCATAGTAGCAAATGACTACTGCTGTCATAACAGTCACAATTCCCTCTATCTTCTATGTAAGTTGGGTAGAGTGTACAGTTCGGCAATACTACCATTAACAGAGGATAAGACAGAGGCCAGGAGAGTGTGCATGACCTATTTTGCAAGATGAAGCGAGTCAATGGCAGAGCTAGGACTAGAACTCCAAATGTTTCTTAGCTATAAGCAACAGAAATAAACTCTGGCCGGTTAAAGTACAAAGAAATTTGTTAATCAGTTATTAGATAGTTCACAGAGTCTGTGAGAGCAGGAAAACCAGATGCAGAGACAACATAGCTAGGAATGATACCTAGAATCACACCTCAGAATTTTTCCAGAGGAGATACTGCTCATGACGGCCACTGGAAACTGATGCCATCATTTGCAGTTCCCACCTCACCAACTCTTCCATTGCCTCTGGAAATCAGAGGCAGCTGCTGCAAGCTGCAATCACCCATCAGCAAAAGTGGGTTCCATGTAGCCTCTGCTTCCTTATGCTTAACTCCAGAGTATAAGTCTAGGATAAGTTGATCTAATGACTGTAGCCTGGTCATGTGTCCAAGCCTTAGCTGCAAAGGAGGCTAGGCAAGTGAGGAGGTGGTTTTTTCAGCTTCTGATGTGGCAGATGAGGTCTGCCTCATAAGCCAGGGGATTACCAAACACAGAAAAGGAGTCAGTAACCAAAAATAGCAGTAAATACTCATTATACCTGGCTTACTGTCACCCTACCCAGGGCTTCTAGAATGGAGCCACTTATTCTGCAATCAGTTGTTCAATAAACATTCCCCAAGTGTGGTAAGCTAGCAACACTAGGAGAAAATGAAGGAGGTGGCAGAGACGTGTCCTCCCTGTCCTCCTTCCAGGCTAGTTGGAGTGTTCTGCCCACCCAGGAGCTCTTAGGTAAGTAGCACCAAATACCTGAACAAGGTTTAGGACCAGGAAGGCTTCCAGGGGTGCCTGGGTGGCTCATTTGGTTAAGTATCTGACTCTTGATCTCAGGGTTGTGAGTTCAAGGCCCACATTGGGCTCCATGCTAGGCGTGGAGCCTACTTTAAAAAAAGAAAAAGAAAAAGAAAGAAAGACAGATAGACAAGACAAGACTGGGAAGGCCTCCAGAGGAAGTACAACTTGGTCTGGACCTTCAAAGATAGATAGACTTCAAAGTGGGAAAGAAGAGAAAAAGAGCATTACATCTAGTCTCTACTCTTAATCCCCTTCTTCTTTTTCACCTGGTCCTTACCTGGTCACTGGCTGTCTGAGTATCTATTCACATGCCTAAAAGATGGTTGAACATCACCATTGCCTCCGGATTTCCAGGGCTAGAGCTAAATGCCACTCTGGAGCCAGCAGCGAACAGACACATGGTCCAAATGGCTGGATGGTAGAGACCAACCGAGGTCCAGCAATGGTCTCCATTGTCACCCAGTAGGGTGGGTGATCACGCACACCATTTCCTTCTTTCCTTTCACATGACCTCAAGTTGGTGATTCTTTCCATCGAAATCTCAGTAAAATTGACAGAATCGGTCATATTTTGCAGGGTATGAGGTTGAGATAAAAAATATGTATGCATGTATATATGTAAGTATGTATTCACATGCATATATATACACTTTAAAGTACCCAGCTCAAGGCCTAACACATAAATGGTACTTGATATTATTATTCCTCATAGAAAGTCAGAGGTAAAAGGAACTTCAAAAATTACCCACTCCAACACTCATTTCTCAGAGTAGCTAAGGCCTAAAGGGAATAAAACATTGCCTGGGATCACACAGGTTAGTGCCAGAGAAAGAATTGTTTTTTTTGTTTTGTTTTGTTTTGTTTTGTATATTTTTTTATTGGAGTTTGATTTGCCAACATGTAGTATAACACCCAGTGCTCATCCCGTCAAGTGCCCCCCTCAGTGCCCGTCACCCAGTCACCCCGCCCCCCCCGCCCACCTCCCCTTCCACTACCCCTTGTTTGTTTCCCAGAGTTAGGAGTCTCTCATGTTCTGTCACCCTCTCTGATATTTCCCACTCATTTTCTCAGAGAAAGAATTGTAAACCTTTCTTCCCGAAACCTTCTCCAAGAATTTTTTTTAAACCTTGTCTAGCTGAGTCATGTTGATTACAATTCACACTGTGGGGGTAAAGTAAATGGGTCGCCCCTCCAATGGGTGTTGGCCTGTCTTCAAACAGTTGGAGGATTTATTCACCTAAGAATTACAGAAAATTTATCTATGCCAGGTTATTGCTAGATAAGGTAAGAGACTAGAGAGGACTCAGATCTGATCCCTGCCCCTAAGATATTCCAAGACCTGAGAGAAGATGGTTATAAACAGACAACTGCAAACAAACAAACCAAAAAACCAACCAAAGAAAAACTAGAGATTTGTGTGTGTGTCAGGTAGTGAAGGGACTAAAGGGTGACTTTAAGCGATATTAGCCTTCCCCCCTATAAAATCCATCAACCAGTCCACATCCATCACAAATAACTTAAATGGCAAGGATGTTCTTTCTGTAGATGACTGCAGCTCTTAATCTTTTGTAAAGTATGACTAAAATAATCCTGAGAGACTTCCAGCTATGGCTGAATGAGAATATCAACAAATGCCCCCCTCAAAAAGAAACCATAAAGTAGATAAGTTGATTTTAAAAAATAAAACCAGTTGTATTGGAGCCCAAAGGAACACAACAATCTAAGAAGTGTTTATACTTTTGTGTGTGTGTGTGTGTGTGTGTGTTTCTGTTTCCCCTCCCCTGGTTTATTGAGAAATAATTGGCAAACATCAGTGTATAAGGCATACGGCATGATTGTTTGTATGTATTTTGAAATGATTATCACAATAAGTTCAGCTAATATCCATCTTCCCAGATAGATACAATAAAAAGAAAAGAAAGCAGAAAGAAATAGAGGGGAAAAAAAAAAACTTCTCCTTGTGGTGAGAAGTCTTAAGATTTACTCTCTTGGATTAAGGACCTAAATGTGAGACCTGAAACCATAAAAACAGTAGAAGAGAACACAGGCAATAATTTCTCCAACTTCAGCCATAGCAACATTTTTTATTTTAGATATGTCTCCTGAGGCAAGTGAAACAAAAGCAAAAATAAACTATTCGGACCATATCAAAACAAAAAGCTTCTGCACAGCAAAGGAAACCATCAACAAAACTAAAAGAAAGCAACCTACTGAATGGGAGAAGATATTCGCAAATGACATGCCAATAAAGGGTTAGTATCCAAAATATATAAAGAACTTATATGGCTCAAGACCAAGTAAACAAATAATTCAATAATATATATGAATATATAAAAAGTAAAAATAAATGAAAATAAAATTTAAAAACATGGGCAGAACACATGAACAGGCATTTCTCCAAAGAAAGCATACCAGTGACCAATAGACACATGAAAAGATGCAAAACATCGCTCATCATCAGGTAAATGAAAATCAAAGCTACAATGAGCTATCATGTCACACTTGTCAGAATGGCTAAAATAAAAAAACTCAAGAAACAACAAGTGTTGGCAAGGATGCAGAGAAATGGGAACCCTCGTGCATTGTTGGTGGGAATGCAAACTGGCACAGCCACTGTGGGAAACAGTACAGAGGTTCCTCAAAAAATTAAAAATAGAAGTACCATATGATTCAGTCAATGCACTACTGTACATTTCCACGAAGGATACGAAAATGCTAATTTGAAAAGATATAAGCACCCCTGTGTTTACTGCAGCACTATTTACAATAGCCAAATCATGGAAGCAGCCCAAGTGTCCATCGACAGATGAGTGGATAAAGAAGTGATATATATAATGGAATATTATTCAGCCATTAAATGATTGAAATCTTGCCATTTGCAATGACATGGATGGAGCTAAAGAGTATGATGTTAAGTGAATTAAGCCCATCAGAGAAAGGCAAATACCATACGGTTTTACTCATATGTGGATTTGAAGAAACAAAACAAATGAAGTATAAAAAGAAAAGAGACAAGCCAAAAAACAGACTCTTAACTATAGAGAAGAAACTGGTAGTTGTGAGAGGGGACATGGGTGGGGGGATGGGTGAAATAGAAGGCAGGGATTAAAGAGTACATTTATCACGATGAGCACTGGGCGATATACGGACGTGTTGAATCCCTATATTGTATGCCTGAAGCTAGTATAACACTGTATGCTAACTACACTGGCATTAAATTTTTTAAAAAAAGTTTTCCTCTCTTAACAACTTTCCCACATATCACACAGCACTGTTAGCTATAGTTATCATATATATATATGTATATATATGTATATATGCATATATATGTATATATGTATATATATGTATATATATGTGTGTGTATATATGTATATATATATGTATATATAGTACTTCTTCATCATAACTGGAAGTTTGCACCTTTTGACCACCTTCCTCCATCCTCCAATTCCCCTTCACTGCATCCTCTGCCTCTGGTAACCACAAGTCTGATCTCCTTTTTATGAGGTTTTTATTTTTGTAGATCCCACATATAAGTGCAATCACACAGTATCTGTGTTTCTCTGTCTGAATTAGTTCACTTTAAAAATAAAATATTTTATTTATTTATGAGAGAACGAGAAAACACAAGCGAGGGGGGCAGAGGGAGAGAGAAGCAGACTCCCCGCTGAGCAGGAAGGCCAAGTGGGGCTCTATCCCAGGACCTTGAGATCACAGGGATCCCAGGACCCTTGGATTATGACCCCAGCTGAAGGCAGAAGCTTAACCAACTGAGCCAGGCAGGTGCCCCTGAGTTATTTCACTTTGCAAAGTCTTTTCAAGATCCATCCATGTTGTCACAATGGTAAGACTTTTTTCTTTTGTATGTCTAAATAATATTCATATATATAATATATAATATATAATTATATAATATTATATGTCTAAATAATATTCATATTATATAATATATAATGTGTTATACATAATGTGGTATATATATAAATATGTGATATATACATATGTATAATGTACATATGTGCGTATATGTGTGTGTGTGTGTGTGTGTATCACAACTCTTTGTTCATCCATCATGGACACTTTCCATGTCTTTATCTATATAAATAATGCTGTTATGAACATGGGGGTGCAGATATTTCTCAAGTTAATGTTTTTATTACCTTTGGATTTATTCTCAGAAATAAATATCCATGAACTTGTTGGACCATATGGTAGTTGTATTTTTAATTTTTTTGAAAATTGTCCATAATGTTCTCTACAGTGGCTGCACTAATTTACAAACCTACCAACAGTGAACAAGGGTTTTCTCCACATCCATGCCAATTTGTACTATCTCTTGTCTTTTTGATGGTGGCCCTTCTAACAGGTGTGAGGTGGTATCTCATTGTGGTTTCAACTTGCACTTCCCTCATGACTGGTGATGCTAGGCATCTTTTAATGTACCTGTCGGCTTTTCATGTATTTTCTTTGGAGAAATGCCTAATTCAGATACTTTGATCATTTTTTAATTGGGTTATTTGGTATTTTGCTATTGAGTTAGTTGTAGGAGTTCTTCATATGTTTTGGATATTAACCCATCATTAGATATATGGTTTGCAAATGTTTTTCCCACTCTGCAGATTGTCTTTTCACTTTTTTGAAGGCTTCTTTCACTGTGCAGAAGATTTTTGGCTTGATGTATTCTGACTTGTTTATTCTTTGTTTTGTTGCTTCTGCCTTAGGTGTCCTACCCAAAAAAGTCATTACGAAGACCCATGTCAAGGAGATTTGTTCCCGTTTTCTTCTAGAGGTTTCATGGCTTCAGGTCTAACATTTGAGGCTTTAATATATTTTGAGTTGATTTTTGTAAGTGGTGTAAGATATGCGTCCAGTTTCATTCTTTTACATGTGAATATCCAATTATCCCAGCACCAGTTAGAGACTGTCTTTTCTTCACTGAGTATCCTTGGCTCTCTTGTCAAATATTAGTTAACTGAGTGTGCTTAGGTTTATTTCTGGGCTCTTGATTCTGCTCCATCGGTCTATTTCTCCATTGTCGTACCAGTACCAAGCCGTTTTGATGATGACAGATTTAGAGTATAACTTGAAATCAGGAAGTGTGATACCTGCTGCTTTGTTCTGCTTTCTCAAGATATTTTTTGGGGGGTGGGGTGATGCCACGTGGGGTCTTTTGTGGTTCTACATAAACTTTAGAAGGCCTTCTTCTACTTCTGTAAAAATGTGTCATTGAAATCTTGATAGGGACTGCATCAAATCTATAGATGATTTATGGTAGTATTGACATTTTTAACAATATTAACTTTTCCAATCTATGAACACAAGATACCTTTTTTACATTTATTTGGGTCTTCTCCAATCACTTTTATCAATTTCTTCTAGTTTTCAGTATGGAGATGTTTCCCCTCCTTAGTTTAATTTATTTCTAAGTATTTCATTGTTTTTGATGTAATTGTCAATGGGAACAATTTATTTTTCCTATGATTAGATGCATATTTTATTTAAAATAGGTTTGGAATTGAGAGAATCATGAAAATCATGAATATAAATATTTATCGGCAACGTTATGGTAAATACATGTATTATACATGCATATATATATATACATATACATTGTTTTTACTGTCATCATCTCATTTTGCTTTATGTCATCAATGAAGTTGGTCATTGTATGCCTGTTTTTATAGGATACTTGGCAATGTAATGTAAACTGATCTAAGCATATGCAATTAATAACCGATAGAGTCATAAATTTAACCCAGGCGCTTTTGCCTCCAACAACTATGCTTTATATTTTATTTTATTTTTTTATTTTATTTTATTTTATTATTTCTATTTTATCATTGAGGTATTGACATACAATGTTATATAACCTTCAGGTGAACAACATAATGATCTAACAATTAGCTACATTACTCAGTGCTCACTAAGATAAGTATAGTCACCATTAGTCATTCTACAACATTATTATAATATTGTTGGCTATATTTTCTATGCTGCAGCATTTATCTCCATGACTTATTTGTTTTATACCTGGAAGTTTATGCCTCTTAATCCCCTTTCTATGGTATTTGTGTTTGTCTGACTGGCTTATTTCATTTAGCACTATACTTTCTAGCTCCATCCATGTTGCTGTGAATGGCAAGAATTCATTCCTTTTTATGGCTGAATAATAGTCTGTTGTATATGTATGATACCACTTCATCTTTGTCCATTCACCTATCAATGGATAGTTAGGCTGCTGCCATAATTTTGTTGTTGTAAATAATGTTGCAATAAACATTAGGGTGCATGTATCCCCTCAACTTAGTGTTTTTGTGTTTTGGAGATAAATACTCAGTAGAGCAATTACTGGATCATAGGTAGTTCTATTTTTAATTTCGTGAGGAACATCCATACTGTCTTTCACAGTAGCAGTGAAACTTTCACCAGTTTGCATTCCCAACAAGAGTGCATGAGGGTTCCTATTTCTATGCATCCTTGCCAACGATTGTTTGTTGAGTTTTTGACGTTAGCCATTCTGACAGGTGTGAGGTAGTATCTCATTGTGATTTTACTTTGCATGTCCCTGATGATGAGTGATGTTGAGCATCTTTTCATGTGTCTGTCTGTTGGCCATCTGTATGTCTTCTTTGGATAAATGTCTGTTCATGTCTTCTGCCCATTTTTTAACTTGGGTCTTTTTGTGTTGAGTTCTATAAGTTCTTAGATATTTGGATACCTACTCTATTGGATATATCATTTGCAAATCTCCTCTCACTCAGTAGGATGCTTTTAATTCTGCTGGTTGTTTCCTTTGCTGTGCAGAAACTTTTCACCATGATGTAGTCCTAATAGTTTACTTTTGGTGGTGTTTCCCTGTGGAAACAGGTTGTATAACAAACAGATTGTTCTCTATAGTAAAGAGTCTGTTGGTTGGTTTGCATCTCTCTGTTTTCTTCCCTTTGCTCCTTCGTTTTGTTTCGTAAATTAAATGTGAGAGTGAAGTCATACGGCATATCTTTCTCTAACTTAGTTCACACAACACAATACTCTTTAGCTCCATCCGTGTCACTGCAAATGGCAAGATTTCATTCTTTTTGAGGGCTGAGTAATATCCCATGTTTTATATATATCCCACTTCCTTATCCATTCACCAGTCAATGAACCCTTGTCTCCTTGCATAATTTGGCTATTGTAGATAACACAGCTATAAACATTGGGGTGCACGTATACCTATGAATTAATATTTTCGTATTCTTCAGGTACATACCCAGTAGTGCAATCGCTGGATCAGAGGGTAGTCCTATTTCTAACCCTTTGAGGAACCTCCATACTGCTTTCCAGAGTGGCTGCACCAGTTTGCATTCCCACCAACAGTGCAAGAGGGTCCCCCTTTCTCTGCATCTTCACCAACACCTGTTGTTTCTTGTGTTGTTGATTTTAGCCATTCTGACAGATGTGAGGTGATATCTCATTGTAGTTTTAATTTGCATTTCCCTGATAATCACTGATATTGAAGATCTTCTCATGTGTCTGTTAGCCATCTGGAGGTCTTTTTTGGAAAAATGTCTATTCACGTTTTCTGTCTCTTTCTTAATTGGATTATTTGGTTTCTGGGTGTTGAGGTTTACAAGTTCTGCACATACTGTGGATACTAACCCTTAACTGGGTGTGTCATTTCCAAATATCTTTTCCCATTCTGTAGGTCGCCTTTAGTTTTGTTGATTGTTTCCTTCACTGGGCAAAAGTTTTTGTTTGATGGAGTCTCAATAGTTTATATTTTACTTTTGTTTCCCTCGCTCCAGGAGACAAATCTAGTTGCTATGGTTAATGTGAGAGGTTACTGCTTGTGTTCTCCTCGAGGATCTTGATGGTTTCCTGTCTCACCTTTAGGTCTTTCATCCATTTTGAATTTATTTTTGTGTATGGTATAAGAAAGTGGTCCAGTTTCATTCTTTTGCATGTCGCTGTCGTTTTCCCAACACCATTTGTTGAAGAGACTGTCTTTTTCCCATTGGACATTCTTTTCTGCTTTGTCAAAGATTGATTGGCCATACAGTTGTGGGAATGGGTTCTCTATTCTGTTGCATCGATCTATGTGTTTGTTTTTGTGCCAGTACCATACTGTCTTGATCCCTGTAGCTTTGTAATATAACCTCTACTCTGGAATTGTAATGCCTCCAGCTCTGCTTTTCTTCTTTAAGGTTTTTGTGGCTATTTGGGGTCTTTTGCATGGAATGTCTTTTCATTTCATTTTGTCATTTTCAATTTGAAATTGAATGAGCATTTTCAATGAGCATGGAATGTCTTTTCATTTCATTTTGTCATTTTCAATTTGTTCATTGATGTTTTATCCTTTTGAGAGCAAAGGTCTTTCATCTCTTTGGTTAGGTTTATTGTCGGATATCTTATTGATTTTGGTGCAATTGTAAATGGTATTTCTTAATTTCCCTTTCTACTCCTTTACTATTATTGTATAGAAATACAACAGGTTTCTGTACATTGACCTTGTGTCCCGCGACTTTACTGAATTTGTTTATCAGTTCTAGCAATTTGTTGGTGGAATCCTTAGGTTTTTTTTTTTTATATAGAGTATCATGTCATCAGCAAATAACAAAAGTTTTCCTTCCTCCTTGTTCATTTTGATGTCTTTTATTTGTTTTTGTTGTCTGATTGCTGTGACTGGGACTTCCAGCACTTTGTTAAGCAGAAGTGGTAAGAGTGGACATCTTTGTCTTGTTCCTGGCATAGAGAAAAGCT
The DNA here is from genome assembly GCF_011100685.1 of Canis lupus familiaris. NCBI lineage: Eukaryota > Metazoa > Chordata > Mammalia > Carnivora > Canidae > Canis > Canis lupus. The sequence continues at coordinate 142,936 of NW_023330544.1, forward strand.
CTGTTTTTGCCCTTGAGGATGATATTAGCTGTGGGTTTTTCATATATGGCTTTTATTGTGTTGAGTTATGTTCCCTCTACCCTGCTTTGTTGAGGGTATTTTTTCCTAAGGAAGACTTTTTATTATGCACCAAAACAGAGATTAGCAGAAGGATATGGCCACTGTACTCGTAGTGCTAAAAAGGTGTATAAAGAAATAATTCAGAAGTGAGAATGTTGAGCCCTGAATTTTAGTCATAAGTAATGCTCTTTGTTATTCTACTGAGTTGGTTTTGTGTTCATCTGATCTTTGAAAGTCCACTAATGATTTGTAAAATATACATTGTATATTTGTTCTATAGTGTCCAAGGAAAGATCATAATATTATATAGTTGGCAACATTATTAACAAGAACCACGGAGGGTTTTTATAATTAATGGATATCCTACATTGTCAAATGCTTTTCCTGCATCTATTGAAATGATCATTTTAAATTTAAATTTAATTAATTAAAATATAATATATTATTAGTTTCAGAGGTAGAGTTTAGTGAGTCATCAGTTGCATATAATACCCAGTGCTCATTAAATCAAGTGGCCTGCTTAATGCCTATCACCCTATTAGCCCATCCCTCCACCCACCTCCCTTCCCATGATTCTTATCCCTTTTTTCAGTGTGGTGTATCATGTTGATGATCATGTTGCAGATATTGAACCACTCTTGCAGCCCAGGAGTAAATCCCTCCTGATTGTGGTGAGTGACTCTTTCATTATACTGTTGGGTTGGGTTTGGTAGTATTTTACTGAGTATTTTTGCATCTATATTCATCAGGGATACTGGTAGTATTTTACTGAGTATTTTTTAAAAGATTTTATTTATTTATTCATGAGACACACAAAGAGAGAGAGAGACAGCCAGAGACACAGGCAGAGGGAGAAGCAGGCTCCACGCAGGGAGCCTGACGTGGGACTCAATCCCGGGTCTCCAGGATCACACCATGGGCTGAAAGCGGCGCTACCGCTGAGCTACCCAGGCTGCCCTTAATTAGTATTTTTGCATCTATATTCATTATACTGTTGGGTTGGGTTTGGTAGCATTTTACTGAGATATTTTGCATCTATATTCATCAGGGATACTGGTGGTCTTTTTTTCAGTGGTGTTTTTATCTGCTTTTGGTATCAAGGTTGTGCTGGCCTCATAGAATGAATTTGGAAGATTTCCTTCCTCTTGTATTTTTTGGAATAGTTAGAGAAGAATAGGTATTAACTCTTCTTTTCACGTTTGGTAGAAATCCCCTGTGAAGCCACCTGGCCCCGGACTTTTGTTTGTTGGGATTTTTTTGATTGCTGATTCTATTTCTTTGCTGGTTATCAGCCTGCTCAAGTTTTCCATTTCTTTCTGTTTCAGTTTTGGTCATTTATATGTTTCTATGAATGTATCCATTTGTTCCAGGTTGTCCGATTTGCTGGCATAAAGTTTTTCATAATATTCTCTTATAACTGTATTTCCATGATGTCGATTATTATTTCTTCACTCTCATGTGTGACCTTATTCATTTGGGTCCATTCTCTCTTGTTGTTAATAAGTCTGGAGGTTTATGAATTTTATTAATTTTTTCAAAGAACCAGCTCCTGATTTCATTGATCTGCTCTATTGGTTTTTAAGGCCTATATCATCTTTTTTCTGCTCTGATCTTTCTTTTTTTTCCTTCCTTCTGCTGGCTGTAGGCTTTGCTTGTTATTTTTCTAGCTCTTTTAGGTGTAAGGTTAGGTTGTTTTATTATTTTTGTATATTTTTTATTGGAGTTTGATTTGCCAACACATAGTATAACACCCAGTGCTCATCCCGTCAAGTGCCCCCCTCAGTGCCCGTCACCCAGTCACCCCATCCCCCCCACCCGCACCCCCTTCCACTACCCCTTGTTCATTCCCCAGAGTTAGGAGTCTTTCATGTTCTGTCACCCTCTCCGATTTTTCCCACTCATTTTCTCTCCTTTCCCCTATAACCCCATTCACTATTTTGGTTAGGTTGTTTATTTGAGATTTTTCTTGCTTTTTGAGGTAAGCCTGTATTGCTAACTACTTTCCAAATAGGACCACTTTTGCTTCTTCCCAAAGGTTTTGGACCACTGTGTTTTTACTTTCATCTGATTCATGTATTTTTTAAATCTCTTCTTTGATTTCCTGGTTGGCCCGTTCATTGTTTAGTAGCATGTTGTTTTACCTCCATGTATTTGTGGCCTTCCCGAGGTTTCTTGTGACTGACTTCTAGTTTTATGGCGTTGTTGTCAGAAAGGTGCATGATGTGAAGTCAAATTTTTTATATTTGCTGAGGCCTGATTTGTAACCTAATATGTGATCTATTTTGTAGAATGTCCCATGTGCACTTGAAAAGAATGTATATTCTGCTGTTTTAGGATGGAATGTTCAGAACATATCTGTTAAATCCATCTGGTCCAGGGTGTCATTTAAAGCCATTGTTTCCTTGTTGATTTTCTGTCTAGATAATCAGTCCACTGATGAAAGTGGGGTGCTAAAGTTTCCTGCTCTTATTGTCCTATTATTAATGGGTTCCTTTATGTTTGATATTTATTCTTTTATATATTTGCGTACTTGCATATTAAGTGCATAAATATTACCATTGTTATATTTCTTGTTGGACTGTCATCTTTATTAAGATATAGTTACCATTTTGTCTCTTGTTACAATCTTTATTTTAATGTGGAGTTTGTCTGATACAAGTGTTACTACTCCAACTTTCTTTTGACATCAATTTGGATGGTCAATGTTCCTCCGTTCCGCTTACTTTCAATCTGCGGGTGTCTTTAAGTCCAAAATGAGTCTCTTGTAGGCATATAGATGGGTCTTGTTTTTTATACATTCTGACACCCTGTGTCTTTTGTTTGGAGCATTTAGTCCATTTACACTCAGAATAATTACTGATACGTATATATTTTGTGCCCTTTTATTACTGGTTCTTTTGCTGTTTGTGGAGATTTTCTCTCTTCCTTTCTTTGTTACCTTTGGTCTCTTCTTCCCACTCAAAGAGTCCCCTTTAATATTTCTTCCAGGTCTGGTTTAGTGATCATGAACTCCTTTAGATTTTGTTTGTCTGGGAAACTCTTTATCTCTCCTTCGTTTTTTGTTTTTGTTTTTGTTTTTTTTTTGTATATTTTTCATTGGAGTTCGATTTGCCAACATATAGCATAACACCCAGTGCTCATCCCGTCAAGTGCCCCCGTCAGTGCCCGTCACCCAGTCACCCCATTCCCCCCGCCCACCTCCCTTTCCACTACTCTTTGTTCGTTTCCCAGTGTTAGGAGTATTATGCTGAGTGACGTAAGTCAATTGGAGAAAGACAAACATATGGTCTCATTCATTTGGGGAATATAAAGAATAGTGAAAGGGAATAAAGGGGAAAGGAGAGAAAATGAGTGGGAAATATCAGTGAGGGTGACAGAACATGAGAGACTCCTGTCTCTCCTTCTATTTTGAATGATAGCCTTGTTGGATAGAGTATTCCTGGCTGCAGATTCTTTCCATTCAGCCTGTTGAATATATCATGCCATTCTTTTCTGGACTGCATGATTTCTGTTGAGAAATCTCCAGCTTGCCTTATTGGCCTTCCCTTGTAAGTTAAGGGCCTATCTTTTTATGCTGCCTTTAAGATTTTTCTTTCCCTTTTCACTATATTTTGCAAATTTAACCATAATATGTCTTGGTATTGGCCTGCTTTTGTTGATTTTGATGGGAGTTCTCTGTGCCTTCTGCATCTGGATGTCTGTTTCCTTCCCCCCAGATTAGGGAAGTGTTCAGCTATTATTTCTTCAATTAAATTTTCTGCCCCTGTTTCTGTGTTTTCTTCTGGGACACCTATAATACAAATGTTATTGTATTTGATGGAGTCACTGAGTCCCCTAAATGAATTCTCAAGGTACATAAATCTTCTTTCTCTCTTCTGTTCAGCTTCATTATTTTCCATTGTTTTGTCTTCTAGGTCACTGATTGGTTCCTCTGCTTCTTACAGCCTTTTGTTTATTGCATCAAGCCTGTTTCCAATCTTCCTTATTCCATCTTTCATCTCTGATTGATTCTTTTTTAACAATTTCATCTCTAAGGAAAGGATCTCACTGATGTCTTGTAATATTTTCTCAAGCCCAGTGATTATCCTCATGATTGTTGCCTCCATCAGGGCCAGCCTGGGTGGCTCAGTGGCTTAGCGCCACCTTCAGCCCAGTGCCTGATCCTGGAGGCCGAGGATCCAGGCTGGTGTCGGTGTTGGGTCCTCTGCATGGAGCCTGCTTCTACCTCCGCCTGTGTCTCTGCCTCTCTCTCTCTCTGTGTGTGTGTGTGTGTCATGAATAAATAAATGAAATATTTTTTTTAATTTTAAAAATAAATACTCCATCAGATGTGTTACTTATATCTTTTTTGCTTAGATTTCTGGCCATGGCCTTACCTTTGTCTTTCATATGGGATCATTTTCTCTATCTTGGCATTTTGTCTAAGTCTGGATCTTCCCTGTATTGTGAAAGCCAGTTTTATATCTTGTTCTCAAAAGAAATGGCTTTTTAAAGAATAGTTCATGTAGTGCCCTGGGACAAAAAGAAGCAAATCTTTTTGTCCTGTTGAAGTCTCAATAGTTCATTTTTCCTTTTGTTTCCTTTGCCTCTAGAGACCTCTCTATCAAAAAGTTGCTGCTGCCAAGGTCAAATAGGTTGCTACCCCCTATTCTCCTCTAGGATTTTGATGGATTCCTGTCTCTAGTTTAGGTATTTCATCCATTTTGAGTTCTTTGTGTGTGTGGTGTAAGACAGTGTTTCAGTTTCATTCTTATCTATGTGGCTATCCAATTTTCCCAACATGATTTGTTGAAGATACTTCTTTCCTATGTATATTCTTTCCTGATTTGTCAAAGAGTAGCTGACCATATTTTTGAGTATCTATTTCTGTATTTTCTATTCTGTTCCATTGATCTATGCATCTGTTTTTGTGCCAGCACCATAATGCCTTGATGATTACAGCTTTTTAATACTGCTTGAATTCTGGAATTGGGATGCCTCCACCTTTATTTTCTTTTTCAATTTTGCTTTGGCTATTCAGAATCTTTTCTATTTCTATATAAATTTTGGGATTAAGTGTTCCAGATCTGTGAAAAATGTCAACGAATTTTGATAGGGATTGCATTGAATGTGTAGATTACCCTGGATAGGGTAGACATTTTGCAATATTTGTTCTTCCAATCCATGCACATGAAGTGTTTTTCCATTTCTTTGTGTCTTCCTCAATTTCGTTCAGAAGTGTTGTATACTTTTCGGAGCACGGACCATCACCTCATTGGTTAGTTTTATTTATGGGTGTTGGTTCGATTATAAATGGGATTGATTCAATGATTTCTCTTTCTTCTGCCTCATTGTTAATGTATAGAAATGCAACTGAGTTCCGTGCTTTGATTTTATATCCTGTGAGTTTGCTGAATTCCTATACCTGTTCTAGCAGTTTTGGGGTCAAATGTTTTGGGTTTTCCACATCGAGTATCATGTTGTCTATGAAGAGTGGAAGTTTGGCTTCTTGCTGATTTGGATGCCTTTTATTTCTTTTCATTGTCTAATTGCTGAAGCTAGGACTTCCAGTACTATGTTGAACAACAGTGGTGAGAATGAACATCTCTGTCATATTTTTGACCTTAGGGGCTGAGCTCTCATTTTTTCCCATTGAGGGTTATTCCTGAGTATTTTTCTCATATGGCTTTTATGATATTGAGGTATATTGCTTCTATCCTTACATTGTGGAGAATTATCAAGAAAGCATGCTGCGTTTTATCAAATGCTTTTTCTACATCCTTGAGGGCATCATATGTTTTTGTCTTTTCTTTCATTACTGTGGTGTATTAAATTGATTGCTTTGCAGATGTTGAAAGCTTCACCCTTGAAGCCCAGGGATACATAGCATTTGATCGTGGTGAATAAATCTTTTAATATATGGTTGGATGGCATTGGGCAGTATCTTGATGAGAAATTTTGAGTCCATTTTCATCAGGGATACTGTTCTGTATTTCTCCTTTTTGGTTGGGGTCTTTTTCTGGTTTTGAGAACAAGGGAATGCTGGCAATATCTACAAATGAGTTTGGAAGTTTTCCTTCCATTTCTATTTTTTGAAACAGCTTCAGAAGAATAAGTATTAATTCTTCTTTAAATGTCCCATAGAATTCTGCTGGGAGGCCATCTGGCAGTGGACTCTTGTTTTTTGGGAGATTTTGGATTACTTCTTCAATTTCCTTCCTGTTTGTGGGTCTGTTTAGGTTTTCCATTTCTTCCTGGTTCAGTTTTGGTAGCTTATATGTTTCTAGGAATGCATCCATTTCTTCCAGATTGTTTAATTTGTTGCCATTTGGTTGCTCATAATGTTCTTTTATAATTGTTTGTATTTCTTTGATATTGGTTGTGATCTCTCCTTTTTCATTCATGATTTTATTTACTTAGATCCTTTCTCTTTTCTTTTTGATAAGTCTGCCTATGAACTTTTCAATCTTATTCATTCTTTCATTGAACCAGCTCTTAGTTTCTTTGATCTCTTCTACTGGTTTTTAAATTTTTATATAATTGATTTCTTCTCTATCATTTCTCTTCTCCTGCTGTATTTAATGTTTATTTCCTGTTCTTTCTCCAGCCCCTTTAGGTGTAAATTTATATTCTGTATTTGAGAGTTTTGTGTTGCTTGAGAAAGACTCATATTTCTATATAATTTCCCTCTTAAGACTGTCTTTGCTGTATCGCCAAGGTTTTGAAGTGGTGTGTTTTCATTTCTATTTGCTTCCATGTATTTTTAAAATTCCTCTTTAATTTCTTGGTTGATTCATTTATTCCTTAGTAAGATGCTCTTTAGCCTCCATTTATTTTGTGTTTCTTCTAAATTTTTTCTTGGGATTGACTTCACCGTTTCAAAGCATTGTAGTCAGAAAATATGCGCAGTATAATCACAATCTTTTTGTACCAGTTGAGACTGAATTGTGACTTAGTATCTGGCCTTTTCTGGATAATGTTTCATATGTACTGAAGAAGAATGTGTATTCTATTTCTTTATGATGAAATGCTCAGGATATATCAGGGGAAGTTCATAGGGTTCAATATGTCATTGAAAGCCCCGGTTTCCTCGTTCATCTGCTTAGATGATTTGTCCATTGTTTGATTGGGATCTTAAAGTCCCTAGTATTATTGTATTATTTTCAATGAGTTTCTTTAAAATTCTTGTTTTATGTATTTGGCTACTCCCAAGTTAGGGGCATATATACTTATAGTTGTTACATCTCTTTGTTGGACATCCCCCTTTATTATTTTTTTTAAATAAAATAATTTTTTATTGGTGTTCAATTTACCAACATACAGAATAACACCCAGTGCTCATCCGGTCAAGTGTCCCCCTCAGTGCCCGTCACACAACTCACCCCCACCCCCGCCCTCCTCCCCTTCCATCACCCCTAGTTCGTTTCCTAGAATTAGGAGTCTTTATGTTCTGTCTCCCTTTCTGATATTTCCCGCACATTTCTTCTCCCTTCCCTTGTATTCCCTTTAACTATTATTTATATTCCCCAAATGAATGAGAACATACACTGTTTGTCCTTCTCCGATTGACTTACTTCACTCAGCATAATACCCTCCAGTTCCATCCACGTTGAAGCAAATGGTGGGTATTTGTCGTTTCTAATGGCTGAGTAATATTCCATTGTATACATGAACCACATCTTCTTTATCCATTCAGCTTTCGATGGACACCGAGGCTCCTTCCACAGTTTGGCTATTGTGGACATTGCTGGTATAAACATCGGGATGCAGGTGTCCCGGCATTTCATTGCATCTGAATCTTTGGGGTAAATCCCCAACAGTGCAATTGCTGGGTCGTAGGGCAGGTCTATTTTTAACTCTTTGAGGAACCTCCACACACTTTTCCTGAGTGACTGCACCAGTTCACATTCCCACCAACACTGTAAGAGGCTTCCCTTTTCTCCACATCCTCTCCAACATTTGTTGTTTTCCTGCCTTGGTTAATTTTCCCCATTCTCACTGGCATGAGGTGGTATCAAATCGTGGTTTTGATTTGTATTTCCCTGATGGCAAGTGATGCAGAGCATTTTCCCATGTGCATGTTGGCCATGTCTATGTCTTCCTCTGTGAGATTTCTCTTCATGTCTTTTGCCCATTTCATGATTGGATTGTTTGGTTTCTTTGGTGTTGAGTTTAAGAAGTACTTTATAGATCTTGGAAACTAGCCCTTTATCTGATACGTCATTTGCAAATATCTTTTCCCATTCTGTAGGTTGTCTTTTAGTTTTGTTGACTGTATCCTTTGCTGTGCAAAAGCTTCTTTATCTTGATGAAGTCCCAATAGTTCATTTTTGCTTTTGTTTCTTTTGCCTTCGTGGATGTATCTTGCAAGAAGTTACTGTGGCCAAGTTCAAAAAGGGTGTTGCCTGTGTTCTCCTCTGGGATTTTGATGGAATCTTGTCTCACATTGATCTTTCATCCATTTTCAGTTTAATCTTTGTGTATGGTGCAAGAGAATGATCTAGTTTCATTCTTCTGCATGTGGATGTCCAATTTTCCCAGCACCATTTATTGAAGAGACTGTCTTTCTTCCAGTGGATAGTCTTTCCTCCTTTATCGAACATTAGTTGACCATAAAGTTCAGGGTTCACTGTCTGGGTTCTCTATTCTGTTCCATTGATCTATGTTCTGTTTTTGTGCCAGTACCACACTGTCCTTGATGACCACAGCTTTGTAGTACAACCTGAAATCTGCATTGTGAATGCCCCCAGAAATGCTTTTCTTTTTTAAAAATTCCCCTGGCTATTCGGGGTCTTTTCTGATTCCACACAAATCTTAAAAATAATTTGTTCTAAACTCTCTGAAGAAAGTCAGAGTGTTTTGATAGGGGAGTGCATTAAACGTGAAAATTGCCCTGGGAAACATTGACATTTTCCACAATATTAATTCTGCCAATCCATGAGCATGGAATATTTCTCCATCTCTTTGTGTCTTCCTCAATTTTCTGTGCAGAAGTGTTCTATAGTTTTTAGGGTATAGATCCTTTACCTTCTTTGGTTAGGTTTAATTCCTAGGTATCTTATGCTTTTGGGTGCAATTGGAAATGGGGATTGACTCCTTAATTTCCTCTTTCTTCAGTCTCATTGTTAGTGTAGAGAAATGCCACTGACTTCTGGGCATTGATTTTGTATCCTGCCATGCTACCAAATTGCTGTATGAGTTCTAGCAATCTTGGGTGGAGACTTTTGGGTTTTCTATGTAGAGTATCATGTCATCGGGAAGAGGGAGAGTTTGACTCCTTCTTTGCCAATTTGAATGCCTTTATGTCTTCTTGTTGTCTGATTGCTGAGGCTAGGACTTCCAGTACTATGTTGAAGCAGCAGTGGTGAGAGTGGACATCCCTGTCTTGTTCCTGATCTTAGGGGAAAGGCTCCCAGTGCTTCCCCATTGAGAATGATATTTGCTGTGGGCTTTTCGTATAGGGCTTTAAGATGTCGAGGAAAGTTCCCTCTATCCCTACACTCTGAAGAGTTTTGATCAAGAATGGATGCTGTATTTTGTCAAATGCTTTCCTCTGCATCTAATGAGAGGATCATATGGTTCTTTGGGTTTTTCTCTTGCTGATTGATGAATCACATTGATTGTTTTACGAGTGTTGAACCAGCCTTGTGTCCCGGGGATAAAATCCTACTTGGTCATGGTGAATAATTTTCTTAATGTACTGTGGATCCTATTGGCCAGTATCTTGTTGTTTGAATTTTTGCATTCAATGTTCATCAGGAATATCGGTCTGTAATTCTCCTTTTTGGTGGGGTCTTTGTCTGGTTTTGGAATTAAGGGTGATGCTGGCCTCATAGAACAAGTTTGGAAGTACTGCCATCTCTTTCTATCTTTCCAAACAGCTTTAGTAGTATACATATGATTTCTTCTTTAAAACGTTTGATAGAATTCCCCTGGGAAGCCCTCTGGCCCTGGACTCTGTGTCTTGGGAGGGTTTTTGATGACTGCTTCAATTTCCTCCCTGGTTATTGGCCTGTTCAGGTTTTCTATTTCTTCCTGTTCCAGTTTTGGTAGTTTTCGGCTTTCCAGGAATGCGTCCATTTCTTCTAGATTGCCTAATTTATTGGCGTATAGCTGTTCATAATATGTTTTAAAATCGTTTGTATTCCTTGGTGTTGGTAGTGATATCTCCTTTCTCATTCATGATTTTATTAATTTGAGTCTTCTCTCTCTTCGTTTAATAAGGTTGGCTAATGGTTTATCTATCTTATTAATTCTTTCAAAGACCAACTTCTGGTTCTGTTGATCTGTTCCACAATTATTGTGGACTCGATTTCGTTGAGTTCTGCTCGAATTTTAATTAACTCTCTTCTTCTGCTGGGCGTGGGGTCCATCTTGCTGTTTTTCTCGTAGCTCCTTTATGTGTAAGGTTAGCTTTGTATTTGAGTTCTTTCCAGTTTTTGAATGGATGCTTGTACTTGCGATGTATTTCCCCCTCAGGAATGCTTTTGCTGCATCCCAGATTTTGAACGGTTGTATCTTCATTCTCATTAGTTTCCCTGAAATCTTTTAATTCTTCCTTAATTTCCTGGTTGACCCTTTCATCTTTTAGCAGGATGGTCCTTACCTCCACGTGTTTGAGGTCCTTCCAAACTTCTTGTTGTGATTTAGGTTCTAATTTCAAGGCATTATGGTCTGAGAATATGCAGGGGACGATCCCAATCTTTTGGTATCAGTTCAGACCCGATTTGTGACCCAGTATGTGGTCTATTCTGGAGAAAGTTCCATGTGCCCTTGAGAAGAATGTGTATTCAGTTGAGTTTGGATGTAAAGTTATGTAGATATCTGTGAAATCCATCTGGTCCAGTGTATCATTTAAAGCTCTCGTTTCTTTGGAGATGTTGTGCTTAGAAGACCTATCGAGGGAGAAAGAGCTAGATTGAAGTCACCAAGTATAAGTGTATTATTATCTAAGTATTTCTTCACTTTGGTTATTAATTGGTTTAAATATTTGGCAGCTCCCACATTCGGGGCATATATATTGAGGATTGTTAAGTCCTCTTGTTGGATAGATCCTTTAAGTATGAGATAGTGTCCCTACTTCATCCCTCACTACAGTCTTCGGGGTAAATTTTAGTTTATCTGATATAAGGATGGCTACCCCTGCTTCCTTTGAGGACCATTCGAATGGTAAATGGTTCTCCAACTTTTTATTTCAGGTTGTAGGTGTCCTCTGTCTAAAATGAGTCTCTTGTAGACAGCAAAAAGATGGGTCCTGCTTTTATTATCCAGTCGGAAACCCTGAGCCTTTTGATGGGGTCATTAAGCCCGTTCACATTCCAGAGTTACTATTGACAGATAGAGTTTAGTGTCATCATGATATCTATTCAGTCCTTGTTTTTGTGGAGGGTTCCACTGAACTTCGTCTTAAGGGGAATTTAAAGAGTCCCCCTTAACAAAATTTCTTGCAGACCTGGTTTGGAAGGTCACACTAGTTCTTTCAAGTGCTGCCTGTCTTGGAAGCTCTTTATCTCTCCTTCCTTCCATTTGAGTGATGAGCCTTGCTGGATAAAGTATTCTGGGTTGCATGTTCTTCTCATTTAGGACCCTGAATATATCCTGCCAGCCCTTTTCTGGCCTGCCAGGTCTCTGTGGAGAGGTCTGCTGTTACCCTAATATTCCTCCCCATAAAAGGTCAGGGATTTCTTGTCTCTTGCTGCTTTAAGGATCTTCTCTTTATCTTTGGAATTTGCAAGCTTCACTATTAGATGTCGAGGGTGTTGAACGGTTTTTATTGATTTTAGGGGGGGATCTCTCTATTTCCTGGATCTGAATGCCTGTTTCCCCTTCCCAGATTAGGAAAGTTTTCAGCTAGGATTTGTTCAAATACATATTCTGGCCCTCTGGCCCTTTCGGTGCCCTCAGGGAACCCCCAATTAAACGTAGGTTTTTCTTCCTCAGGCGCGTCATTTTCCCTTAATCTGTCTCATGGTCTTTTAATTGTCTGTCTCTTTTTTCCTCAGTTTCCGTGTTTGCCATCAACTTGTCTTCTATGTCACTCACTCGTTCTTCACCGCGTTAACCCTCGTCGTTAGGGACTTCTAGTTTGGATTGCAATCTCATTCAATTGATTTTTAATTTCTTTCCCTGATTGGAGTCCTAAATTCTGACAGTCATGAGTCTCTTGAGTCCTTTATGCTTTTTCTAGAGCCACCAGTAGCTGTATAATAGTGCTTCTGAATTGGCTTTCTGACATTGAATTGTAATCCAGGATTTTGTAACTCTGTGGGGAGAGAGGACTGTTTCTGGATTCTTTTCTTTTGAGGTGAGGTTTTCCTTCTAGTCCATTTTGCTCAGTGCAGAGTGGTCAAAAAACAAGTTGTATTGGGAAAGGAGGAAAAGATAGAGAGAGAATGAAAGACAGAGAAAAAGAAAAAAGAAAGGAAAGGAAAGAAAGGAGAAAAAGAGAAGAAAAAGAGAAAGAAAAAGAAAGAAAGGTGAAACAAAAGGGTGGGGGCAAGCAATCAGAAATCAAAAAGAAAAAAAAAATAACACGGGGGAAGTATCTTCTGATTCTGTATACTTTAAGTCCCTTGACTTCCCCTGGAACTTGTCCGTCTAGTTGGTCTTCTGGGGGGCGGAGCCTGTTGTGCTGATTTCAGGTGTTCGCACTTGGGGGAGCTGCTCTGCCCCCTGCCTGGTGCAGGGCTCAGTGGGGGTTGTTTACCCCGTGAGGCCCTAGGAGGAACAACGGCAGTGTCGGCTGCAGCTCTGGAAACCTGGATTCAGCTCCCGCAGGAACTACTCCGTCTGCAGGGCCTGGAGGCTCCGGGGCGGGCCGCTGATCTGCTCAGCTCCGGGCAGGAGTGTCCTTGCGGTCCTGAGCCCTCCCGGCCTCTGCCTGTCCCGGGGGGAGGCCGGATCCTGGGCTGTGTCCCAGCGCCCTGTGTTCCCGGCCTGCGCTGTTGGATTCGTGCTCCTTCCCCGCAGCCCCCTCCGCGGAGCGGCCCCCGAGCCCCTCCAAGGGGCTCCGGGTCCCGCCATGCGCGCTGCAGCCCTTAGGGAGCTCGCGCACTCTCCCCGGGGCGCAGGTGTCTGTTAGTGTCCCAGGGAGCCCAGGGCATCCCCGCCCTCCTGGGGTCCTGCTCTAACTCCCTGCGGGCACCTTTCCGCCCGGGAAAGTTGGTGCAGCTCCTGCTTCTCCCCGACGTGGCTCTCCTGTCCTGGGGACACTCGCCCTGGCCTCAGCCCAGCTCCTCGCGGGGCCCCTCCCCCTTGGATGCCTTTTGTTTCTTTATTTCTTTTTCCCCGTCTTCCTCCCTTGATAGAAGCACAAACTGTTCTCATTGTAGCGTGTCAGCTGTTCTCTCTTTAAATCTCAGGCCGAATTCGTAGATTTTCAGGATGATTTGAAGGTTATCTAGGTAATTTGGTGGGGACAGGTGTTTTGGGGACCCTACTCTTCTGCCATCTTGCCTCTCCTTCCCCCCTTTATTATGATGTAGTGTCCTTCTTCACCTCTTAATACAGTCTTTGGTTTAAAGTCTAGTTTGTGTGATATGGCCACTTCAGCTTCCTTTTGGTGTCCATTAGCATGATAAATTGATCTCCATCTGTTGACTTTAATCTGAAGGTGTCTTTGGGTTAAAATGAGTCTTCTGTACTCAGCATATTGATTGTTTTTTTTTATCCATTAGATATCCTATGTCTTTTGATTGGAGCTTTTAATCTTTTTATCTTCAAAGTAATTATTGAAAGACATGAATTATTGCCATTGTATTACTTTACAGTCATTGTTTCTGTAGAATATAGTTGTTCCTTTCTGGCCTTTATTACTTTTGAGCTCTCTCTTTGTGTAGAGGATCCCCTTTAATAGGTCATGCCAGGCTGGTTTAGTGATCACAAATTCTTTTAGTTTCTGTTTGTCCTCAAAGCTCTATATCTCTCTTTCCTTCTGAATGATAGCTTTGCTGGATAAGGTATTCTAGGCTGCATATTGTTCTCATCTAGCACCTTGATGTACCATACCAGGCCTTTCTAGCCTGCCAGGTGTTTATGATTAGGTCTGCTGCCAGCCTATGTGTCTACCCTTATAGATTAAGGACCTCCTATCCTGAGGTGCATCCAGGATGTTTTCTTTGTCTCCAGGATTTGCAAATTTCACTATTATATGTTGGGGTGTTGATCTATTTTTATTGATTTTGAGGGGGGTTCTCTGTGCATCCTGGACTTGAATGCCTGTTTCTTTCCACATTCTTGTTATGTCTTCAGCTATAATTTATTCAAGTATACCTTTTGCCCCTCTCTCCCTCTCTTGATCTTCTGGGACACCTATTATCTGGATATTAACTTGCTTTGTAGATTCAATGAGTTTTCAAATTCTCCCTTCATTATCTAGCAGTTGCCTAGTTGTCTTCTTTTCAGGTTGCCTATTTTGCATCATTTTATCTCTATGTCACTGACTGTCTCTCCTGCCTCATTTATCCTCGTTGTTAGAGCCTCCACTTGGAACTCTATCTCAGTAATAGCATTTTTAATTTTGACCTGATTAGATTTTTAGTTCTTTTATTTCTACAGTAGGGGATTCTCTAGGGTCTTCTATGCTTTTTTTCATGCCCAGCTACTATCGTTATAATGATTGTTTTCAACTTTAGTTCAGACATCTTACTTATATCTATATTTTTAATCCATGGCAGTGAGTACTACCTCTGTTCTTACTTTGGTGGTGAATTTCTCCATCTCATCTTTTTCCCCAGAAATTAATACAATAAAAGAGAGAAAAGACAAAACACAACAACAGAGACAACGCAAGATAAACCAGAAAAAAATACAAAACAAAGTAAGAATAAAAATAAAGCAAGAAAAAAAACAGCAAAAACAAAAAAGTAGATCCTGGTGTATTTTGGTTTGTTAAAAGAAACTAGATGCCAAAACAGGAAAGAAAGAAAAAAATTTATACACACACAAATAAATAAAACACAATGAAAGGAAACAAAAAATGAGATGCCTGGGTGGCTGAGCAGTTGGGCTCCTGCCTTCATCTCAGGTCGTGATCCTGGGATCTGGGATTGAGTCCCACATCAGGCTCCCTGCGAGGAGCCTGCTTCTCCCTCTGCCTGTGTCTTTGTCTCTCTCTCTCTCAGTCTGTGTCGCTCATTTATAAATAAATAAATAAACAAATCCTTTTTTTTTTCTTAAAGAAAGGAAACACAAAATAAAATGCATGTATATATAACATAAAGAGATTAGGCGGGGCATGATGGCAGAAGAGTAGGATCCCCAAGTCACCTGTCCCCACCAACTTACCTAGATAACTTTCAAATCATCCTGAAAACCTACGAATTCGGCCAGAGATTTAAAGAGAGAACAGCTGGAATGCTACAGTGAGAAGAGTTTGCGCTTCTATCAAGGTAGGAAGACAGAAAAAAATAAAAATAAAAAAGCATCCAAGGGGGAGGTGCTGCCACAAGGAGCCCAAAGGCCAGGCGGATAGAGCCTCCGGGACAGGAAAGCCCAGTCCCAGAAAAGCAGGAACTTTACCAATCTTCCCAGAGGGAAAGGTGTTTGCAGGAATCCCGGGCAGGATCCTAGGAAGGGCAGTGGAGCACCCAGGTTCCCAGGTCACTAACAGAGGAAGTGCGCCCAGGGGAGTGCGCCACAAACCACTGGCCGGGCTCCCTAATGGTCTGGAGCTCGAGCCTGGTAGGGCCTCAGGAGCAGCTCAGGCAGCTCCTAGGGAGGCGACTCCGGTCGGAGGGGGCTGCGCGGTCCCGGGAGCATGATTTCAGTGGCGCAGGCCCCGGAGCACAAGGTGCCAGGGGACACAGCCCGGGATCCAGTGCTCCCCTTGGGACAGGCGGAGTCCAGGAGGACACAGGACAGCGAGGTCAGGCCCTGAAGTATGCAGATCAGCGGTCCCCCCCCCCGGAGCATCTAGGCCCCTGTGGACTGGGAGACTGTGGTAGTTACTGCTGGAGCTGACTCCAGGACTGGACAGCTTGCCACTGTCACTGTTGTTCCTCCTGGTGTCACCTTGTGCCTGGGACTGAGCGGAGCTGCCAGGGACCAGGGGCCTCACAGGATAAATAGCTCCCACTGAAACGTGCACCTGGCAGGGCACAGCGCAGCTCCCCCAAGTGCACACACCTGAGAATCAGCACAGCAGGCCCTTCCCCCAGAAGACAAGCTGGAAGGACAGGGGAGGAGCAAGTTCTTAACCAAGCAGTGCTGGAAAGCTCCAGGGGAGGCGAGGGACTTACAGTATATAGAATTAGGGGATACCCCTCCTTGTTTTTTGTTTTCTGTTCGTTCTGTGCCCCACTTTTTTCCTTCCCTTTTTCTTCCTTTTTCCAGTACAAGTTGTTTTTAGCCACTCTGCCTGAGCAAAATGACTAGAAGGAAGAACTCACCACAAAAGAAATAATCAGAAACAGTACTCTCTCCCAAAGAATTACAGAATTTGTATTACAATGCGATGTCAGAAAGCCAATTCCATAGCACAATTATAAAGCTAGTGGTGGCACTGGAAAAAAAGCATAAAGCAATCAGGAGACTTTATGACTGCAGAATTAAGATTTAATCAGGCTGAAATTAAAAATCAATTAAGTGAGATGCAATCAAAACTGGAGGTCCTAACGATGAGGGTTCATGAGGCAGAAAAAAGAGTGAGTGTCATAGAAGGCAAGATGATGGCAAGGAAGGAAGCTGAGGAAAAAAGAGAAAAACAATTAAAAGATCATGAGGAAAGGTAAAGGGAAATAAATGACAGCCTCATAAGGAAAAATCTACGTTTAATTGGGGTTCCAGAGGGCGCCGAAAGGGACAGAGGACCAGAAAGTGTATTTGAACAAAGCATACCTGAGAACTTCCCTCACTTGGGAAGGGAAACAGGCATTCAGATCCAGGAAATAGAGAGAACCCCTCCTAAAATCATAAAAACCATTCAACACCCCGACATTTAATAGTAAAAATTACAAATTCCAAAGATAGAAGATCCTTAAAGCAGCAAGAGATAAGAGAACCCTAAACTTTATGGGAGAAGTATTAGGTTAACAGCAGAATTTCCACAGAGACCTAGCAGGCCAGACAGGGCTGGCAGGATATATTCAGGGTCCAAATGAGAAGAACCTGCAGCCAAGGATACTTTATCCAGCAAGGCTCCATTCAGAATAGAAGGAGAGATAAAGAGCTTCCACATAGGCAGAAACTGAAAGAATATGTGACCACCAAATCAGCTCTGAAGAAATTTTTTTCTGCAAAAAAATTATTAAGGGTGACTCTGTAAAACAAAGAGGAAGTCCAAGGAAACAATCCTCAAAAACAGGGACTGAATAGGTATCATGATGACACTAAATTCCTATCTTTCAATAGTAACTCTGAACGTGAATGGGCTTAATGATCCCATCAAAAGGCGCAGGGTTTCAGACTGGATAAAAAAGCAATACCCATCGATTTTCTGTCTACCAGAGACTCATTGTAGACATAAGGACACCTACAGCCTGAAAAAGAAAGATTGGAGACCACGAACCTTCAAAAAGTCCTCAAAAGAAGCAGGGGTAGCCATCCTCATATCAGATAAAGTTTATCTGTTAAACTTAAAGATAAGACTGTAATAAGAGATGAAGAGGGACACATATCATACTTAAGGATCTATCCAACAAGAGGACCTAAAATCATGAATATTTATTTCCCTAATGTGGGATGCCAAGTATATCAATCAATTACTAACAAAGTTAAGACATACTTAGATGATAATACACTTATACTTGGTGACTTCAATCTAGTGCTTTCTACACTCGACACATCTTCTAAACACAACATCTCCAAAGAAAACAAGAGCTTTAAATGATACACTGGACCAGATGGATTTCACAGATATCTACAGAACTTTACATCCAAACTCAACTGAATACACATTCTTCTCAAGCGCACATGGAACTTTCTCCAGAATAGACCACCTACTGGGTCACAAATCAGATGAACTGATACCAAAATATTGGGATCCCTGATATTCTCAGACCATATGCCTTGAAATTAGAACTAAATCACAACAAGAAGTTTGGAAGGACGTCAAATACGTGGAGGTTAAGGACCATCCTGCTAAAAGATGAAAGGGTCAACCAGGAAATTAAGGAGGAATTGAAAAGATTATGGAAACTAATGAGAATGAAGATACAACTTCAAAATCTTGGGATGCAGCAAAAGCATTCCTGAGGGGAAATACATTGCAATACAGAGCATCCAAAACTGGAAAGAACTCAAATACAAAGCTAATCTTACACCCAAAGGACTGAGAAAAACACAAATAGATCCTACACCCCAGCAGAAGAAGAGAGTTAATAGATTCAGCAGAACTCAACGAAATCGAGACCAGAAGAACTGTGGAACAGATCAACAAATCAGGAGTTGGTTCTTTGAAAGAATTAATAAGATAGATAAACCATTAGCCAGCCTTATTAAAA